>NW_006946285.1:0-10401 GCF_000164805.1 Carlito syrichta | reverse complement strand
GAGGAAGGATCACTTGAGCCCAGGAGTTTGAGACTAGCCTGGGGCTCATAGAAAACCCTGTCTATACAAAATTTTAAAAAAAGTAAAGTAAAATAAAATAAGATAAATTAAAATAAAATAAAACACAATAATGACCCAGACTTAATGGTTCCTGCCTGTCATTCCAGGACTTTGGGAGACTGAGGGAGGGGATTGCTTGAGGCCAAGAGTTTGAGACTAGCCTGGGACTCATAAAAAAACCCTATCTATATAAAATTAAAATAATAAAATAGTAAAATAAAATAAAATAATTACCCAGACTTAATGTTTCCTGCCTGTCATTCCAGGACTTTGGGAGGCTGAGGTGGGAGGATTGCCTGAGGTCAGTAGTTTGAGACTAACCTGGGTCTCATAGCAAAACCCTGTCTCTACAAAATAAAAACACAAAATAGTAAAGTAAAATAAAATAAAATAAAAAACAATATAAAATAAAATAAATTAAAATAAAACCAGACTTAGTGTTTTTTGCCTGTCATCCCGGCACTTTGGAAGGTCGAGGTGGCAGGATTTCTTGAGCCCAAGAATTTGAGACAAGCCTGGGAATCATAGCAAAACCCTGTCTCCAAAAAATAAAGTAAAATAAAATAATTACCCAGACAGTGGTTTTTGCCTGTCATCCCAGCACTTTGGAAGACTGAGGTGAAAGGATTGCTTGAGCCCAAGAATTTGAGACAAGCTGGGGAGTCATAGCAAAACCTTGTCTCCAAAAAATAAAGTAAAATAAAATAAAATAATTAGCCAGACTTAGTGGTTACTGTCTGTCATCCCAGCATTTTGGGAAGCCCGAGGATGGAGGATCGCTTGAGGCCAGGAGTTTTAAACTAGCCTGGACTTCATAGAGAAACTCTGTCTATACAAAATAAAAAAAAAAATAATATAGTAAAATTTAATTAAATTTAATTAATTTAAATAAACTAAACTAAATTAAAATAATTAGTCAAACTTAGTGGTTCATGCCTGTCATCCCGGCATTTTTGGAGGCTGAGCCAGGAGTATCTCTTGAGTCAAGGAATTTGAGACTAGATTAGACTTCATAGAAAGAAACCTGCCTATTCAAAACAAAAAAAGAATTTATGGGTGAGGTGGTTCACAGCTGTCATCCCTGCAATTTGGCAGGCAGAGGCGAGAGGATTGCATGAGCCCAGGGATTCAAGACCAGACTGGGCAAGTAAGCAACACCGGTGCTCCGCAATAATACACCTAACCAGGCATGGTGGTGCATGAGTGTATTTCTACCTACTTTGTAGTCCAAAGCCTGTAGTTTCAGCTACTGGGAAGATTGAGGTAAAGGGATCACCTAAGCCAAGCAGACCAAGACTGTGGTGGTCATGACCATGTCACTGCTCTCAAGTCTGCAAAACAGAGTGAGACTGGCTAAAAAAAACCTAAAGAATCAGTATTCAATTTTTTGATATATATTCCAGCCAAATCTTCCATTCTTTCTTTCTGTTTTCTCTGAGTTGGTTTCTCACTCTGTTGCCCAGGCTGGAATGCAGTGGCACACTCATGGCCACTGCAGCCTGGACCTACTGGGCTCAGGTGATCCTTCTGTCTCCCTTTCCAAGTAGTTGGAACTGCAGGTGTGTGCCACCATGCCTGGCTAATATTTTGATTTTTACTGTAGAGACGAAGTCTTACCAAATTACCCATACTTGTCTTCGACGCCTGGACTCAAGCATTCCTCTCCTGTTGGCCTCCCAAGGTTCTTTGATGACAGGCATTAGCCACCATGCCCAGACCTTTTTGTTAAATTTTAAAAATGCCTACTTTAGCTAGGTGAGGTTGCTTTCACCTCTCATGCCAGCACGTTGGCAGACAGAGGTGAGAGGATTGCCCGAGCCCAGGGCTTCTAGACCAGCCCGGGCAACTAGGCAAGACCTCTCTCTATAATAAATAAAACAACTAGCTGGGCAGGTTGGTGCATACCTGTATTTCCAACTACTTTGTAGGCTAAAGTTTGTAGTTCCAGCTGCTGGGAAGACTAAGGCAGAAGGATCTCCTGAGCTCAAAACCAAGGCTATGGTGGCTATGAGCATGCCATTGCACTCCAGCCTGGGCAACAGAGTGAGACTGAAAAAATAAATAAATAAAAGATTTTTGATTAAACTTTTGATGTAAATTTCAGCCAATTTTTTCTTTCTTTCTGTTTCTGAGTCAAGTTCTAACTCTGTTGCTCAAGCTGGAATGCAGTGGCAGGCTCAAAGCCGCCGCAGCCTTGACCTACTAGACTCAGGTGATCATTCTGAATACCCTCCAAGTAGCTGGATCTACAGGCATTCGCCACCATGTCCATCTAATAGTTTGGTTTTTATTGTAGAGACGAGGACTCACCAAATTGTGCAAACTGCTCTTCAACACCTGGACTCTGGCAACCCTTTCCCCTTTGCCTCCCAAAGTGTTGGGATAACAGGTATAAGCCACTTCACCCAGCTCTTTTTAAAAATTTTTAAAATGTACTCTTTAACTGCATTAGGTGTCTCATGCCTGTCATCCCAGCATTTTGCAGGCAGAGGTGAGAGGACTGCCTGAGCCCAGGGCTTCGAGACTAGCCTGGGCAGCTAGGCAAGTCCTCTGCTCTATAACAAATAAAACAACTAGTCGGGCATGGTTGTACTTGCCTGTATTTCCAGCTACTTTGTAGGCTATAGTCTGTAGTTCCAGCTCCTGGGAAGACCAAGGCAGAAGGAACACCTGAGCCAAGCAGATCAAGACTGCTGTGGCCATGAGTATCAACACTCTCCAGCCTGGGCAACAGGGTGAAATTGGCAAAAAAGATAAATTAAATAAAGAATCAGGATTCAATTTATTGATGTAAATTCCAGCCATATCTTTCTTTCTTTTTTTTTCCTGAGTCCGTTCTCATTTGGTTGCGGAAGCTGGAATGCAGTAGCATGCTCAAGGTCATAGTATACTCGACC
The DNA here is from genome assembly GCF_000164805.1 of Carlito syrichta. Lineage (NCBI taxonomy): Eukaryota > Metazoa > Chordata > Mammalia > Primates > Tarsiidae > Carlito > Carlito syrichta. The sequence continues at coordinate 7,444 of NW_006946285.1, read as the reverse complement.
TACTGGGCTCAGAGGATCCTTCCATCTCCCCCTCCAAGTAGCTGGAACTACAGGCATGTGCCACTATGCCAGCTAATATTTTGATTTTTATTGTAGTGATGAGATCTCACTATATTACCCAAACAGGTCTCGAACACCTTGACACAGGCAATTCTCTCACTTTGGCCTCCCAAAGTGCTGGAATGACAGGTGTCAGCCACCACGCCTGTCCTTATTTTGTTTTTGTAATGTCTGCTTTACCAGTGACTCATGCCTGTCATCCCAGCACTTTGGCAGGCAGAGGCGAGATGATTGCCTGAGCTCAGGGCTTCGAGACCAGCCTGGGCAACTAGGCAAGTCCTCTGCTCTACAACAAATAAAACAACTAGCTGGGCATGGTGGTGCTTGCCTGTATTTCCAGTTACTTTGTAAGCTATAGCCTGTAGTTGCAGCTACTGGGAAGACTGAGGCAGTAGGATCACCTGAGCCAAGCAGACTGAGCTGATGTGGCCATGAGTATGCCACTGCACTCCAGCCTGGGCAACAGAGTGAGACTCGCAAATAAATGAATAAATAAAAGAATTAGGATTCAATTTTGCAATGTAAATTCCAGTCAAATCTTACATTTTTCTTTTTTCTGAGTTGGGTTCTCAGTCTGCTGCTCTGACTGGAATGTAGTGGCACAGTCAATGTCACCATAGCTTTGACTTACTTAGTTCAGGTGATCCTTCCACCTCACCCTCCAAGTAGCTGGAACTCCAGGCGTGCACCACCATGCCTGGCTAATATTTTGATTTTTATTGTAGAGACGAGGTCTCATCAAATTGTCCAAACTGGTCTCGATCAACTGGACTCAAGCAATCTTGTTAACTTGGCCTCCCAAAGTGATTCCAGGACAGGGGTCATCCACCATGCCTGGCACTTTTTAAAAAAATGTCTGCTTTAAGTAAGTGAGGTGACTCACGCCTGTCATCTCAGCAATTTGGCAGGCAGAGGCAAGAGTGTTACCCCAGTCCACGGGTTTGGGAACAGTCTGGGCAAATTGATGATACCACAGCAATACAATGAATAAAAAACTAAGTGGGCATAGTGGTGCATTCCTGTATTTCCACTACTTTGTCGGCTAAGCCTGTAGTTCTAGCTACTGGGAAGACTGAGGCAGAATGACCGCCACAGTGAAGCAGACCGAGGCTGCGGTCACATGAGCATGCTCTCAAGCCTGGCACAGAGTTAGGTTGGCTAAAAAAAAAAGAAAAAAATGACGAATTAGTATTCAATTTTTTGATGTGAAGTCCAGTCAAATCTTTCTTTCTGTTTCTGAGTTGAGTTCTCACTCTATTGCTCAGGCTGGAATGCAATGGCAAGCTCAAGGCCACCACAGCCTCAACTACTCAGGTGAGGCAAACTTTCCACCACACCCTGAAATTAGCTGAATCTACAGGCATGTGCCAACATACCCTACTAATATTTTGATTTTTATTGTAGAGACGAGGTATAACCAAATTGCCCAAACAGGTCTCGAACACCTGTTTTCAGGTAATCTTCTCCTCTTGGCCTCCTAAAGTACTGTGATGATTGGCATAAGCCACCATGCCCAGCCCTTTTTTTATTTTTAAAATGTCTGCTTTAACTAGGTGAGGTGGTTAATGGCTGTCATTCCTGTGATTTGGCAGGCAAAGGTGACAGGATTGCTTGAGATCAGGGCTTCAAGACCACTCTTGGAAACTAGGAAGACCTTTGCTCTACAATAAATAAAACAAATAGTCAGGCAGGGTGGTGCATCCTGTATTTCCACCTATTTTGTAGGCCAAAGCCTGTAGTTTCAGCTATTGGAAAGACTGAGGCAGAAGGATCACCTGAGCCAAGCAGACTGAGGCTGCAGTGGCCATGAGCATGCTGCTGCTCTCAAGTCTGCAAAACAGAGTGAGACTGGCTAACGAAATATATTAAAGAATTGGGATTCAGTTTTGTGATATATATTGCAGCCAAATCTTTCATTCATTCTTTCTTTTTCTTCTGAGTCGATTTATCACTCTGTTGCCCAGGCTGGAATGCAGTGGCACCCTCCTGGCCACTGAAACCTGGACCTACTGGGCTCAGGTGGTCCTTCTGTCTCCCCCTCCAAGTAGTTGGAACTTCAGCTGTGTGCCACTTTACCTGGCTAATATTTTGATTTTTATTGTACAGAGGATATCTCACCAATTTGCCCAAACTTTTCTCGGACACCTAGACTCAAGCATTCCTCTCCTCTTGGCCTCCCAAAGTGCTTTGATGACAGGCATTAGCCACCATGCCCAGCCCTTTTTAATAATTTTTCCAACTTCCGCTTGAGCTGGGTGAGGTGGTGCATGCCTGTCATCCCAGTACTTTGGGCAGGCAGAGGCAAGATGATTGCCTGAGCCCAGGGCTTCTAGACCAGTCTGGGCTACTAGGCAAGACTTCTCTCTACAATAAATAAAACAACTATCCAGGCATGGCGGTGCATACCTGTATTTCCAGCTACCTTGTTGGCCAAAGCCTGTAGTTCCAGCTACTTGGAAGTCTGAGGCAAAATGGTCTCCTGAGCCCAGAACTGAGGCTACAGTGTCCATGAACTTGAAACTGTACTTCAGCCTGTTCAACAGAGTGAGATTGGTAAAAGAATACCTAAAATAAAAGTATTAGGATTCAATTTTTTGATGTACCTTCCAGCCAAATCTTTCTTTCTTTCTGTTTCTGAGTTGAGTTCTCAGTCTGTTGCTCTGGCTGGAATGCAGTGGCATGCTGGGCTCAGGTGATCCTTCCGCCTCAACATTCAAGTAGCTGGAACTCCAGGTATGTGCCACCCTGCCTGGCTAATATTTTGATTTTTATTGTAGTGATGATGTCTCACCGAATTGTCCAAACTGGTCCCAAACACCTGGACTCAGGCAGTCCTCTCACCTTGCCCTCCCAAAGTGCTGGGATGACTGGCATGAGACACCACTCCTGGCCCTTCTTTTTTTTAATTTAAAATTTTCCTCTTTAGCTGTGTGAGGTGGCTCACGTCTATCATCCAAGCACTTTGGTGGGCAGAGCTAGAGGATTGCCTGAGCCCGGGGCTTCGAGATCAGTCTGAAGAAGTAGGCAACATGTCTGCTTTACAATAAATAAAACAACTAGCCAGCCAGGTGGTGCTTGTCTGCATTTCCAGCTACATTGTAAGCTAAAGCTTGTAGTTCCAGCTCCTAGGAAGACTGAGGCAGAAGGTTGCCACTGCTCTGCAACCTGGGCAACAGCAAATTTATATCAATTTGTGATATAAATTCCAACCAAATCTTTGTTTGTTTCTCCTTCTGAGTAGGGTTCTCACTCTGTTGCCAATGCTGGAATGCAGTGCAACACTCATGGCCACCACAGCCTCAACCTACTGCACTCAGGCGATCATTCCACCTACCCTCCAAGTAGCTGGAACTACAGGTGTGCACCACCATTCCTGAGTAATGCTTTGATTTTTATTGTAGAGATGAAGTCCCATCCAATTGCCTAAACTCATCTCAAACACCTGGACTCAGTCAATCCTCACACCTTGGCCTCCGAAAGTGCTGGGATGACAGGCATGAACCAGTATGCCTTGCCTCTTTTATTTAATGTCTGCTTTAACTAGGTGAGTTGGCTCACACCTGTCATCCCAGCACTTTGGCAGTCAGAGGCAAGAGGATTGCCTGAGCCCAGGTGTTCGAGAGCAGCCTGAGCAAATTGATGAGACCTCAGCTCTACAATGAATAAAAAACTAGGCGGACATGGTGGTGCATGCCTGTATTTCCAGCTACTTTGTAGGCTAAAGCCCATAGTTCCAGCTACCAGAACACTGAGGCAGAAGAATTACCTGAGCCAAGTAGACCAAGGCTGCCATGGCCAAGAGCATTCCACTGCTCTCCAGTCTCAGCAAAAGAGAGAGACAGGATAAAAAAATTAAATTAAATAATTAGGATTGAATTTTTTAATGGAAATTCCTGCCAAATCTTTCTTTCTTTCCTTCCTTCCTTCCTTCCTTCCTTCTTCCTTCCTTCCTTCCTTCCTTCCTTCTTTTTCTGAGTCAGATCTCACTCTGTTGCTCTGGCTGGAATGCAGTGGCATGCTCAAGGCCACCGCAGCCTCAACCTACTGGACTCAGGACATCATTCCGCCTCACCCTAAAGTAGTTGGAACTACAGATATGCGCCACCATGCATGGCTAATACTTTGATTTTTATTTTGGAGATTAGGTCTCACCAAACTGCCGAAACTCATCTTGAACGCCTGGACTCAGGCAAACCTCTCACCTTTACCTCCCAAAGTGCTGCAATGACAGCCATGAGCAACCATGCCAGGCCCTTTTATTTTTTTTTATTTTTAAAATGTCCACTTTAGCTGGTGAGATGGCTCACACCTGTCATCCCAGCATTTTACTGGCAGAAGAGAGGATTGCCTAAGCCTAGGGCTTCGAGACCAGCCTGGGCAACTTGGCAAGACCTCAGTTCTACAACATATAAAACAACTAGCTGGACATGGTGGTGCATGCCTGTATTTCCAGCTACTTTGTAGGCTAAAGTCTGTAGTTTCAGCTACTGGGAAGACTGAGGTAAAAGGATCGCCTGAGCCAAGCTGACTGAGGCTGCGGTGGCCATGAGCATGCCACTGCAATCCTTTCTGGGCAACAGACTAGCTAAAAATAAAAGAAAGAATTAGTATTAAATTTTTTGATGTAAATTCCAACCACATCTTTCTTTCTTTCTTTCTGTTTCCTAGTTGGGTTCTCATTCTGTTGCTTAGGCTGAATGCAGTGGCAGGTTCAAGGCCACTGCAACTTTGGCCAACTGGGCTCAAGTGATTCTTTCACCTCGCTCTCCAAATAGCTGGAACTGCAGCTGTGCACTACCCTGCCAGGCTAATATTTTGATTTTTATTGTAGCGACGAGGTGTCACTGAGTTGCCCAGACTGGTTCCGATCACCTGGACACAGTCAATCCTCTTACTTTGCCCTCCCAAGATGCCTGGATGACAGGCATGGGCCACCTTGTCTGGCCTTTTTTTAAAATTAAATTTTCAAACTTCCTCTTGAGCTGGGTGAGGTGGCATGCACCTAGCATCCTAGCACTTTGGCAGGCAGAGGTGAGAGGATTGACTGAGCCAAGGCCTTCGAGATCAGACTAGGCAACTAGGCAAGCCCTTTGCTCTACAATAAATAAAACAACTTGCTGGGCATGGTGGTGCATGCCTGTATTTCCAGATACTTTGTAGGCTTAGGCATGTTGTTCCAGTTACTGGGAAGACTGATGTAGAAGGATCGCCTGAGACAAGCAGACCTAGACTGCTGTGGCCATGAGCATGCCACTGCATTCCAGCCTGGGCAACAGAGTGAGACTAGCTAAAAAACCAAAAAATTAAATTAAAGAACTAGGATTCAATATTTTAAGGTAAATTCCTGCCAAATATTGCTTTCTTTCTTTTTTCTGAGTTAGGTTCTTACTCTATTGCTCAGGCAGGAATGCAGTGTCATGCTCTAGGCCTCCACAGCCTCGGTCTACTGGACTCAGGTGATCATTCCTCCACACCCTCCAAGTACCTGGGTAATGCACCCCATTACCCAGCTAATATTTTGATTTTTATTGTAGAGATGAAATCTCACCAAATTGCCCAAACTGGTTTGAACACCTAGACTCAGACAGTCCTCTTCTTTGGCCTCCCAAAGTGCTGGGATGACAGGCATGAGCCACTAAGCCTGGCCCTTTTTAAAAAATTTTTAAATGTCCCCTTTAGTGGGTGAGCGGATCAACAAATCATCCTAGCAATTGGCAGCCAGAGGTGAGAGAATTGCCTGAGCCCAGGGCTTTGAGACCAGCCTGGGCAACTAGGCAAGACCTTTGATCTACAACAAATAAAACGACTAGCCAGGCATGGTGTTGCATGCCTGTATTTCCAGCTACTATGTAGGCTAAAGCCTGTAGTTTCAGCTACTGGGAAGACTAAGGTAGAAGGATCGCCGGAGCCAATTGGACTGAGAATGTGGTGGCGATGAGCATGCTACTGCTCACCAGCATGGGCAACAGAGTGAAACTGTCAAAAAATAAATAAATAAATAATTAGGATTCAAATTTTTGATGTATATTGCAACCAAATCTTTCTTTCTTTTTTTTCTGAGTCAGGTTCTCATTCAATTGGCCAGGCTGGAATGCAGTGGCACCCTCAAAGCCACAGTATACTCAACCTACTGGGCTCAGGGAATCCTTCCATCTCACCCTCCAAGTAGCTGGAACTACAGGCATGCGCTATCATGTCACGCCTGCCTAATATTTTGATTTTTATTGTAGAGACGCGATCTCACCAAATTGCCCAAATTGTTCTCGAAAACCTTGACACAGGCAATCCTCTCACCTTGGCCTCCCAAAGTGCTGCTGTGACAGGAGTCAGCCTCCACACCTGTCCCTAGTTTTGGTGTTTTTTTTTTTTTTTTGTCTGCTTTAACTGGATGAGGTGGCTCACGCCTGTCATCCCAGCATTTTGGCAGCCAGAGGCAAGAGGATTGTCTGAGCCCAGGGCTTTGAGACCAGCCTGGGCAACTAGGCAAGACCTCTGCTCTACAACAAATAAAACAACTAGCTGGGCATGGTGGTGCATGCCTGTATTTCCAGCTACTTTGTAGGCTAAAGCCTATAGTTCCAGCTACTGGGAAGACTGAGGCAGTAAAATCACCTGTCATGCAGATCAAGATTGACATGACCATGAGCATTCCACTGCATTCCAGTCTAGGCAACAGAGTGAGACTGGCAAAAAATTGATTAAATAAAAAAATTAGGATTCAATTTTGTAATGTAAATTCCCACCAAAACTTTTCTTTTCTTTTTTTAATTTCTGAGTGGGGTTCTCACTCTTTGCTCTGGCTAGAATGCACTGACATGCTCAATGCCACCATAGCCTCCCCCTCCTAGCTCAGGCAATCCTTCCACCTCACCCTCCAAATAGCTGGAACTACAGGCATGCCCCATGCAGCCTGGCTAATATTTTTATTTCTATTGTAGGGACAAGGTCTCACCAAATTGCCCAGTGGGTCTCAAACACCTGGACTCAGGCAATCCATACAACTTGGCCCCCAAAATGCTGAGATGACAGGTTGAGCTACCACCCTCATCCCTTCTTTTAAATATATTTTTAAATGTCCGCTTTAACTGGGTGATGTGGCTCACACCAGTCATCCCAGCACTTTGGCATGCAGAGGTGAGAGAATTGCCTAAGTCCAGGGCTTCGAGACTAGACTGGGCAAGTAAGCAAAATGTCTGCTCTACAATAAATAAAACAACTAGCCAGGCATCGTAGTGCATGCCTGTATTTCCAGCTAGATTGTAGGCTAAAACCTGTAGTTCCAACTATTGGGAAGACGGAGGAAGACGGATTGCCTTGGCCAAGCAGACTGAGATTCCAGTGCCCATGAGCATGCCACTGTTCTCCAACCTGGGCAACAGAGTGA
>NW_006946284.1:0-345 GCF_000164805.1 Carlito syrichta | reverse complement strand
TTCAAACCAGTTTGGGCAATTTGGTGAGATTTCATCTCTACAATAAAAATCAAAATATTAACTGGGTAATGGGGTGCATTACCCAGGTACTTGGAGGGTGTGGAGGAATGATCACCTGAGTCCAGTAGACCGAGGCTGTGGAGGCCTAGAGCATGACACTGCATTCCTGCCTGAGCAATAGAGTAAGAACCTAACTCAGAAAAAAGAAAGAAAGCAATATTTGGCAGGAATTTACCTTAAAATATTGAATCCTAGTTCTTTAATTTTTTGGTTTTTTAGCTAGTCTCACTCTGTTGCCCAGGCTGGAATGCAGTGGCATGCTCATGGCCACAGCAGTCTAGGTCT
>NW_006946283.1:0-11499 GCF_000164805.1 Carlito syrichta | reverse complement strand
GATAACTGAGTATTATTGACTCTAAGGTCTATCCAAGTTGCTGTGAGTCCATATGTTTGTCCTTCTTATCTAGTCCAGTTTCGATGGGCAGCACAGTTGGTTCCATGTTTTTGCTAAGGTGTGAATAGTGCTGCAGTAAACATGCGTGTGCAGGTGTCTTTTTTGTAGAATGCTTTGAGTTCCTCCAGATATATTCCCGGTAGAAGGAGTGCTTGGTCACATGGAAGGTCAATCTCTAGTTATTTCAGAAAGTGCCACACTGTTTTCCACAGAGGTTGCACTAGTTTTCATTCCCACCAATAGTGTAGAAGCGGTCCTTTTTGTTTGCATCCTCCCCAGCTCTGTTGTTGTTTGTTTTAAAATTACTTTATTTTAAAAATGTGGCTACACGTGAGGGCTAGGTACATACATGGTCATTATACAGGGAAAGTGTGGGTACCCTTATTGATATTATGTGCCCCCCCTTCCGTGGCAGTGTCCCATTACTGCCAATCCCTTTCTTACGGTTTATGATAAATGTTCAAGGGTCCCCTTATGAGTGAGCACATGTGGTACTCAGATCTTTGTTTCTGTGATAAGTCACTGAGTATTACAGACTCTAATCCATCCAGGTTGCTGCAAAGTTCATAATTTTGTTTTCCTTTTTGGCTTCCTAATATTTTATCGTGTAAATGTACCGATTTTTCTTTATCCAGTTCACTTTCATTGAGCAGCATGGTTGCTTCTATGTTTTTGCTATTGTGAATAATTCTGCAATAAACATGCTTGTGCTAGTATCTTTATTATAGAGTGATTTGAGTTCCTCCGCATATATTTCCAGAAGGGAGATTTTTGAGTCATATGAAAGGTTGGTTTTCAGATTTTTAAAGAAATCCCCACACTTTTCCACAGAGGTTGTAGTAGTTTACGTTCCCACCCACAGTGAGAAAATGTTTCCTTTTCCCCACATCCTGTCCAGCTTCTGTTGTGTATTGAGTTATTGATGGTGGCCATCCTATTTGGAGTTAAGTGGTATCTCAGTGTGGTTTTAATTTGAATTTCTGTAATGATTAGTGAGGCTGAGCCTTTTTTCATGTATCTGTTGACTGCTGATATGCCTTCTTCTGAGAGGTGTCTATTCATATCTTTTATTCATTCTTTAATAGGGTTGTTTTTCTTTTTTTTCCTTTTGGCATGTTTGAGTTCCTTGTACATCCTCGATATTAGGTCTTTGTCAGATATACAGTTGGCAAATGTTTTTTCCCATTCTGAGGGCTGTCTCCCCACTCTCTCGACAGTTTCTTTTGCTTTGCAGAAGCTTTTCAGTTTGGTGAGGTCCCACTTGTCTATCTTATCATTTATAGCATTTTCTTTTGGGGAGTTGATCAGAACTTGGTTACCTATTACAATTTCTGTAAGGGTGTTTCCTACATTTTCTTCCAGGATTCTTGATGTTTGTGGTTTTACATGTAGGTCTTTGATCCATTTAGTGTTGATTTTTGTGCATGGTGATAGGTAGGGATCTTGTTTCCATCTTCTATATATAGTCACCTAGTTTTCTCAGCACCATTTGCTGGAAAGGTTTTTCTCTCCCCATTGGTTATTGGTGGAGGTTTATTCAAAGATTCTGGAATCTCTCTCCTGTTCCATTTGTCTATATGCTTGCTCTTGTACCAATACCAGGTTGTTTTGACTATTGTAGCTTTATGGTAGAGTTTGAAGTCTGAAAGTGTGATACTGCCTGCTTTGTTTCTTTTGCTAGGGTTGTTTTGGCTACTCATGGTCTTTAATGTTTCCATGTGAATTTCTGTATTGTCATTTCCAGGTCTGAGAAGAATGAATTTGGAAATTTAATTGGTATTGCAAGTTAAATCTATAGATTGCCTTTGGTAGGATGGACATCTTAACAGTGTTGATTCTTCCAATCCGTGAGCATGGAATATTTTTCCACTTGTTTGTGTCTTCTTGGACTCTTTGAGCAATGTGTTGTAGTTTTCACTGCAAAGGTCTTTCACTTATTTGGTTAGGAAGATGCCAAGGTATTTCATTTTTGTGTGTGTCTATTGCGAATGGGATTGTGGTTTTTATTTGGGTTTCTTTCAGTTTATTTGTTGGTGTATAGGGGTGCGACTGTCTTTTACACATTTGTTTCATATCCTAAGTCTTTGCCAAAGTCCGTGATTAGTGCAAGGAGGTGTTTGACATATTCTGTCAGATTTTCAAGGTATAGGATCATGTGGTTCGTGAAGAGGGCTGACAGCTTCTTCTTTTTGTATTTGGATACCCTTGATTTCCTTCTCTTGTCTAATTGTTGTGGCTAGGACTTCCAATACAATGTTGAACAGGAGAGGTGAAAGTGGGCAGGGCAGCCTTGTCTTGTTCCAGTTTTCAAGGGAAATGCTTCCAATTGCTATCCATTCAGCAGTATGTTGTCTGTGGGTTTATCATGGATGTCTGTTACTGTTTTGAGGTATGTTCTATCTATGCCTAATGGTTTGAGTGTTTTTATGAAGAAGGGATTCTGGATTTTATCAAAAGCTTTTCCTGCATCTAATGATAAAATAATATGATTCTTGTTTTTACATCTGTTAGTGTGTTTAATTGCATTTATGTTCTTGTAGATATTGAACCAGCCCTGCATCCTGGGGATCAAATCTACTTGGTCATGGTGGATGATTTTTGAAATGTGTTTTTAGATCCAGTTTGTGACAATCTTATTGAGAATTTTTGCATCGTTGTTCTTCAAGGATATTGGCCTGTATTATTTTTTCTTTTCTGGTTCTTTACCTACTTTGTACGTGTTCATGGAGTATACACTGATGCTTTGATACCATAGTCTATAATGATCCGATTGGGGTAATTAGATTCATCATCTTGAACAGTACTGGGGACACTCAGTATCCTCTCTTCCAGCTATTTGGAAATATATATTTTTGCTAACTATAGTTCTCCTAATGTGATTTTAGCTCATAAGAGAGATTTGGGGAGTGTTCTGTCTTTCTCAATTGCTGGGAATACTTAAAAATGTCTTAATCTCGTCTTTACTCTTTAAAGATATTATCACTACTTACAGAATTCTGTTTAACATTGTTTTCCTTTCATCATTTTAAAGATATTTCACTGTTTGTTTTTTTTTTTTATGTCTCTCCACTTTCTGACAAATAGTCTGTGATAATTTAGCATTGGTACTCTCTCTGGGAATTTTTTTTTACTACTTTCAAGATTTTTTCTTTATTTGTGGTTTTTAGCAGGTTGACTATGATGTGTGAAAACATCATTTTCTTTTTTATTTTACTTGGAGTCTCATTGTCGCCCAGACTGGAGTGCATTGGTTGCTCCTGGCCACCGCAGCCTCGACCTGCTGGGCTCCGGCGATCCTTCTGCCTCAGACTTCCAAGTACTGAAACTACAGGTGCGTGCTACCACGCCCAGCTAGTTTTTTAAAATTTATTGTAGAGATGAGGTCTCGCCTGCCCAGGTGGGTCTCGAACCCGCGGGCTCAGGCAATCCACTCACCTCAGCCTCCCAAAGGCGCAGGATTACAGGCTGAGCCCCCGAGCCCTGCTAAAGCATCATTTTCATTGAATCTATTCTGTTTGATGTTTTGTGAACTTCCTGAATTTGCAAGATTTTATCTTTTCTCAAAATCTGCATCATTTTTAACCATTTATGACTTCTTTTTATCCCCATTTTCTGTTTTCGCACATTCTGGGATTTCAGTGTATATGTATCTTCAAACTTTTTAATGTTTATTTATAATTGACACATAATTGTACATATTTTGGGGGTACACACTGATGTTTTGATACCACAATCTGTAATGATCAGAACAGAGTAATTGGATTCATCATCTTGAACAGTACTGGGGACACTCAATATCCTCTCTTCTAGGTACTTGAAAATATATATTTTGCTAACTGTAGTTCTCCTAAAGTGCTATAAAGTACTAGGGCTTATTCCTCCTATCTAGCTGTAATTTTGTGTTCTTTAACAAATCTCTCCCTATATCTCCTTTCCCCACACACTTAACAGCTTCTAGCAAACTCTTTTTTCCTTTTTACTCCTGTAAGATTAACTTATTCTTTTTAAGCTTTCATGTATGAGTGAAAAGATACAGTTTTTAAACCTGTTGATATTGTTCTTAGGTCCCTCAGGTCCTGTTAATTTTATTTCAATCATTTTTCCTCTCCTTGTTCTATCTCTACTTTCTATTAACTTATTTTCCAATTCACTGACTGTTTCATTTGTCATCTCAATTATGCTACTTTTCCGATCCAGTAAATTTTTTTCCAGCCATTTCTTAGATCTAAAATTTACATATTAAATATTTTCAGCCACACTTGGTGGCTCAGTCTGTAATTCCGTGCTTTGGGAGGCTGAGTTAAGTGGTTTGCCTGAGACCATGGGTTTGAGACCTGCTTGGGCAACTTGGCGAGACTTCATCTCTACAATAAAATCAAAAAACTAGCTGGGTGTGGTAGCACGCACCTGTGGTTCCAGCTACTTGGAAGGCTGAGGGGGAAGGATCGCTGGAGCCCAGCAGGTCGAGGCTGCAGTGGCCAGAAGCGGCCACTGTACTCCAGTCTGAGTGACAGAGTGAGACTCCAACTCAAAAAATAAAATAAAATAAAATAAATAAATGTTTTCATGCCTATTCCTAGAGTGGGTTTGCCATGAGCTTATTTTCCTTTATGTAATTGAGCCTAATTATAATACCTTACTGTTGTCTCATAATTTTTTAACATCTAGATGATTCATCTTGAAGTTGGTTTCACCTGATAATTGGTCTCATTTTCCTTGTTTTACATATGTCAAGAAACATTTTTGCTCATATTGAAAAAAGTAACATTTCCATTTTAAAAACTAATTTCAGCTGTGCTTGGTGACTCAGCCTGGAATTCCATGCCTTTGGGATGCTGAGGTGAGTGGATTGCCTGAGCCTGCGGGTTCGAGACCCACTTGGGCAACTTGGCAAGACCTCATCTCTACAATCAATCAAAAAATGAGCCGGGCATGGTAGCGTGTGCCTGTAGTTCCAGCTACTTGGAAGGGTGAGGCGGAATGATCGCCAGAGCCCAGCAGGTCGAGGCTGCAGTGGCTGGGAGCGGCCACTGCACTCCAGTCTGGGTGACAGAGTGAGACTCATCTCAAAAAGAAAAAAAAAAACATATTTGATAGAAACTTCAGATTTTAAAGTTACTTGTTTGCAGAGAGCTCTATCTACTGAAGTTTTTCAGTTTTGTCTACAAGGAGAACAGCATCCAGAAGAAATACACATACCCTTACAATTAATATTTTGAACTTAATATGCTCTGTATACAATGAAAACCCATTGTCCTACAAACCACATAAAGAAAGGCAGGGGGTTCACCCACATGGTCCTTCGAGGTGCCGCTGCCACCACCTGACCTGCGCCTTCGTGCCCTCGGGCGAGCCCGGGGGGTGGGGACGACCCCTGCGGTGCCGCCGCAGCTTGCTCCCCGCCACGGAGCTCTCGTCGAGGGCCAGGCTGGCCTGCCGCACCCCTGGCCTCGCACCTCTGGTCGTAGCAAAACGGAGGCTGGAGGGGAGGTGGGAGCCAGAGCCCGAGGCGGGCATGGCGAAGATGGTGGCGGCTACCCCTCCGGTCATACATGTGTACCTAACTGCACCGATGGCATTTCTAAGGAAACTTGCTCAGAAGGAAGTTTTCCCGTGTGGCCAGAAGAAGAGGAAAATGTTTTGCCATGTTGATGTGAAGATTTCCTCTAAAAGAAATTTAAGAAGTTTGAATTCATTGGATAGAAAGCCAAACCTGTCTAACCAGAACAAGCCAGACTTGGATTTTTCCCTCTAGTTTGAAGAGTCCTGCACACTGATTCCTGACAAAATCAACCTGCAACTGCCTGGAGAACAATTCAATGTCACATTAAAATTTATTATATATTTATTGTAGTACTGTAGATAGTAATTGATAATCCTGTGTAGTTTGTCTAGTATCCGAAAATTAAGAGCCTCTCAGTTCAACAGTAAAGGGAAGGAGAACTCAGTAAATACAGAATAAATTTTTGGTGTCTCGAAATGAGATCATCATCATACCCACTTGAGACTTCTCACATTATTCTTGGGCGTAGTGATTTGTATGGCTTCATTTTTATAGTCCATGTTGTAGTTTCTGTTTTGATAACTCAGGACATATTAGTCTGTGTTTTAAAGGATTGTTAAAGTGTACATGTCCCATAAGTTTTAAGATCATAGGCAAATTGTTTAAAGAAGGCTTAGTATTTTTTCTTCTTGAAATAACTTGAATATAAAGACACAGATAGGCTTAATTATATATTTATAGTTTGGTCAGGCTGTTTGACTGCTGGTGCATATAATGTTAACATAAATACTGCATTTTTAAATTGCTTGTTAAGATAACATTTCGAATGAGCATATTGAAATACAAATTTTAAGGTTATTTTGTTGCAGCAAAAAAAAAAGAAAGGCAGGGAAACTATTATTTAAAAAAATACATATATTACTACTTTACAAAAGACATTATGGTAGACTTTTAAAATCATATGGATGAACCTTCATAGATTTGTTTAAAATAGAAGAATCCTTACTTCTATTTAAACTCCCAAGTGAAAGCCCAGTATTTGCACCTCCTGGGCACTTGAGTGTGAGATGCCCCTTACATCCTTGAGTGTGTTTGCTCTGAGCCCTACCATTGTGTTCTCGGAGTAAAGTTTGGGCCTCCCCTTGGTCCCCACTTCACCTAGTTAGAGATTGGGTACCCTTATTGATGCTATGTTCCCCCCAGCAGTTAGCCTCATGATGCTGAGTATGGGAGCAGCCCTGTGCCATCTCTAAATTCCCACTTTTCCTCTTTTGCCTCAATAGTTAAATTCTGAGTGTCACAAACCCTTTGTTTTAAGAGAAATATCTGTTTTACTGAAATTCTTTTTACGGGCATCTTGTAAGATCAAGGAATGAAAATGAATTAAAGCTTCATGTTCTCCCTCTGGTTTACTTTGCCATGACCTGGAGGCAAGCTTTGCCTTTAGGTTATGATAACAATTTGACATTAATTGTGTAAGCGTATGCATTATAATTGTTAATTATTTTCAAATTTTCTTATTTCTTTTTACAGTTCGTAACTGTTAGAGTAACAACTTCAGACACAGCAAATGATGTAATCAAGAAGGCACTGCCAATGCTAGGAATAACTGTAAGTTACCTACAAGCCAGTTTTGTTTAAAAACCAATTTTGAAAACAATAAGCTTTAAAAACTCTGATTTTTGCATTCATGTACATTTACATACATGTGTGTATATACCCGTGTTTTGTGTCATGCACCTTCCATCATAAGACAGCTGTTTATGAGATACATCAAAGTCATATTTTATTCCCCCAAATTTAGTTTATAATATAAGTTTATATACAAGTGCTTTCTTGTATATCCTGTTGCATTTTGTGTGAAGTAAAAGTGATAGCATAAAGAAGTTGGGCTATAATTTTAGAATGCTAACAACTACAGGAATTTTTACTGTATGTATTATATGCATATAAAACAACATTTTTGAAAAATTCATAAGAAGAAAGTTGCAACCACCTCTACTGCATTGTTGTTGAATATCATATTTCCCAGTTTCTCAGCTTTCATACCTTCTTACCCTGAAAATCAACCAAGAACTCAATCTTAGGCTTGAAGGACATCTTTGGTAAATTTTGAAATTAAAAACACCTGGCTAGAAGCCATGTTCCATGATGTTTGTCCTGAGAATGAGACAGCTGATGCATCTAATGAATTGGGAAAGAAAAAGACAAGGTTTGGTTGAGTCTGTGGATTTGGGGTCATTTCTGTGCACAGTACTTTCATCCTGGTTTGCTTTTAAGTGTCTGTTCCTTTGTGTTTTAGTGGAGCTGGTGTAAATTGCTGTGGTTTTTTTTTTTTTTTTTTTTTGGTGGAAGAGGTGGGTATATTTGAGGATGAGGGTGAGGGTTTCTTAAGAGAAAATAGGGAAGTCCACATAACTGAGAATTTTGTTAAAGAAAGTGGCATTTAGATGGACAGAAGCTGAAGGAGGCAGTTATGTAGCATGACTCCTTGCATGAAACTCCCAATAATGTGACACTTTCTTGCTGTTGTGACATTGCATCCAAGCGTTATATTTAAATATTGTTTGATTGAATGGTATACTAATGCCCTTTAAAAACATGGCATAACCAGAATTTGGCCCAAGGAATCCATTATTTCTGTACTAGTGGAATTTAATGCCATTTAAAAAATAAAACTGAATTTAGATGAACTGAAGAAAGCAGACACTTCTGCGTTGCTTTAAAACTGTAATATAGAGGTGCCTTAATAATAACTAAAACTTGGAGGAGAGAGAGTGGTTTTATGAATAGGGTGGGGAGATTGATTTAAAATACAATATAACACATTTTATTTCAAATTTGTATTTTGTAAAAAGCAATTCGTCTCACCAGACACAATATTTCTGTTTTATTGAAGAATTGAAGGTTTTTGACACACACACACACACACACACACACACACACACACACACACTAGACTTACGTCATTCCAGTATAATTTAGCCCTTATCTTAAAATTTTTTAAAAATTTGATCTTATTTTCTATTTGCAATACAGTTTTGAGCTGATTAGCTGTGTGTGTGAGAGTGACAGTCTCCACACCTGGGAATCTTTATATGGACAAGGTCATGATTTTAATTAGGAAGGAGGACTTGTCACCAAGAACGCAGTTTGAAATATATTTTTGCTTATGCCTCTCCTGAGGGACTCTTTAACTAATGTAGCAGAGTCTAAATGTAAATTTAGATTTGTTTGTTTCCAGTGGGATTTCCAGTATTGCAGGGCGATAATTCAGCTTGGGATAACTATTTCCGTGGCTGGCCCTGTTCTCAGGTTAGAGTTCATTGTCCCTTCTCACCTCCCCACAGTGAATGAAAGCCTGTGGGCTGACTTCACTCTGGCATCTTATCTCCTCAAGGCCTCTTGGGCACTTGTGTCCTTTTTCCTCAGGGCTGCTGAGCATGCAGTGCTTTGAGTTTACTTTTTCTCAAGCAGAGTCATGCAGGTGTACGGCTCTCTGGGGAACAGGCTTGTGTGGGCAGGGACGTGTAAAGGCAGAGTTCATTTTGCACAATGTCAGAGACAGCAGAAGACAGGACTGTGCAGATTAGACTTTTATTTCTTAGTGAAGGAGCATAAATGTGGTTTCTTATTGTGTTGGGCACTCAGAAAGTAAAGGGACTGATAGCACTGTGGCTTTATAGATCCATGGCCTATCAGAAGGGCCAAGGTGAGATCTCGGGTAGTAGTCTTGGATGCTGGGTGGGGATCAGGGGTTGCTGAAATTAGCACTGTTCACTCAAATATGGTGGCCACAGTGGATTTAATAGCATTTCCATTGGTGCAGGTGCTTTTATTTTTCTTTTGAAAACGTAGAAACACAGAGGAAATGTGTCCTTTTTCAAGTATTTACTGTGAAAGATTTGTTGTAATGCTTAGTTATTTTGTTTTCAAGTGCTCTGAGAAATGTTACCAGCTGTGGGTCAGTTCTGGTAAGGAAGAGGCCCCATTCCCTCTCATTGGTAAGTCCTGAGAAAAGTCTAAAATGGGATAGATCTGGTCCAAAATTTTAACTCTACAAGTCTCAAAGGATTGGTTATGTGATTTTAAGCTTAAACACACTTAAATGTCAAAATGTTATGCAACATTCATTCATATACTTCATAAATAATTTCTGGTATATTTATAAGTACCTGATAATATCTCTATTCAGAGAAATATGGTCTAGTTAGGAAAACAGAATGAATTTTTCCTATGTTCTTACTTGAGAAAATTTTCTTGAAAAAAAAAGTATTTTTGTGTTAAGAAATGAAAATGAATTAGAATTTCTTTTAGCCCCAATCACTCATTGTTATATTCCAGTGTTGAAGGCTTCTGTATCAGTTTCTAAGTACTAGGTAGCCTTTATTTTGTGAGGATCTTCTAAAATTTAGTTATGCCTCTGAATCCAGGTCCAGAGATTTATTTAACACCTGTGTAGTGAACTTTTCTCAAGATCATAAAGATAGATAATAAGATAATCACATTCAGACTCCTGAAGTCTTCCCTGGTTGTTCTTGATTTTATTGGATAGATTACACTTCTCCTAAAAGAGTTACTAGAACAATTTTAGCTAAGAAACAATTATTGGATCAGCAAGTTTGTTCATTGTGCTTAATAAAGACAGAATGTTTAAAATAAGAGGAGTGGTAGGATCTGTAGCAGACCATGTGGCACAGTGATGGTTGTGCTTTCTGCTAGAAGTCATAACCAGGCATTCCTACTTGTTTTCACTATTATTGTTATTATTATTCTACCTTGCAACAATCCCAGGAGGCCGTTATTATGTAATTCAGGATGTTTTCAAGTGATCTAAACATCTAAAATGCCAAATTTTTTCCTATGTTGTGTACCTTCTAGTTTATAATCCAGTGTCTCTCCAAGTCCATAGCTGAGGACAAAAATCTACCCATTCATTTTGTGGTTTTTTTTTCTAATTAATGTTAACATCTTTGTTAAAATATTAGCAAAGTAATTGAAAACAGCAAACCTATACTGGAAATATGTTTCTTGTAATAATATGCACTGATGTAGATAAAGCATTGTCTAGATGATGGATAATTTTTGAGCTGAGAGCTGCTTTACTCACTGTATCTAGCTCTAAAGAATCCTGATAGTTTGTCATTCAAGATGGTCCTTGAGCGCCATTCCGAATGCATATGATCACATGCTCTTTTTAAAAAAATTATCTAAAAATTTTTATTTTAAAGATGTGGCGTACTTTTCAGGGTTAGGTATATAAACATTGATCATGCAGGTACCCTGATAACATGCTCTCAATTCTCAATTATGCATCAACTCCTGATAATCTTGATTTGGTTTTAGTGTATTGCTGTCATGGAAGCTTCTTTAGCCCTAAAAATGGATGATTGTAATTCTTGTCAGAGCAGAGCATTCTATCTAATGCCAGATGAAAAGGAAGGGCAAGAGCCCATCAGGTCTATTTGGTGAACAATCAGAAGTGGAAGAAAGGAGAATGTTACTCGATTCTTAAAAAACGAAATCCAGGCCAGGTTCAGTAGCTCAGCCTGTAATCCTAGCTCTTTGGAAGGCCAAGGTGAGTGGATTTCCTGAGCTCGTGGGTTCGAGACCTGCCTGGGCACTTGGAGAGACCTCATCTCTACAGTAAATCAAAAATTAGCTGGGCATGGTAGCCTGTAATTCCGGCTACTTGGAAAGCTGAGGCGGAAGGAACACCGGAGCCCAGCAGGTCAAGGCTGCAGTGGCCAGGAGCGTGTCACTGCACTCCAGACTGGGCGACAGAGTGAGACTTCAACTCAAGAAAAAAAAATCCACCTCATAGCACATCTTCCAAGAAGAGGAAGCAATTTAATGCATGAAAGAGAAAAGCAGATGTTTTGCAATCAACAAGTGATGCTTGCAGTGTGGTTTTCCATCCTATAAACACTTCTCCA
>NW_006946282.1:0-952 GCF_000164805.1 Carlito syrichta | reverse complement strand
TTGCTATGATTCCCAGGCTGTCTCAAATTCTTGGGCTCAAGAAATCTGCCACCTCGACTTTCCAAAGTGCCGGGATGACAGGCAAAAAACACTAAGTCTGGTTTTATTTTAATTTATTTTATTTTATATTGTTTTTTATTTTATTTTATTTTACTTTACTATTTTGTGTTTTTATTTTGTAGAGACAGGGTTTTGCTATGAGACCCAGGTTAGTCTCAAACTACTGACCTCAGGCAATTCTCCCACCTCAGCCTCCCAAAGTCCTGGAATGACAGGCAGGAAACATTAAGTCTGGGTAATTATTTTATTTTATTTTACTTTACTATTTTATTATTTTAATTTTATATAGATAGGGTTTTTTTATGAGTCCCAGGTTAGTCTCAAACTCTTGGCCTCAAGCAATCCCCTCCCTCAGTCTCCCAAAGTCCTGGAATGACAGGCAGGAACCATTAAGTCTGGGTCATTATTGTGTTTTATTTTATTTTAATTTATCTTATTTTATTTTACTTTACTTTTTTAAAAATTTTGTATAGACAGGGTTTTCTATGAGCCCCAGGCTAGTCTCAAACTCCTGGGTTCAAGTGATCCTTCCTCCTTGGACTTCCAAAGTGCTGGGAAGCCAGACAGAAACCACTAAGTCTGGCTAATTATTATCTTTATTTTATTTCATTTCATTTTACTTTACTTTACTATATTATTTTTTATTTTCTCATGACAGGGTTTTGCTATGAGACCCAGGCTAGTGTCAAAGTCCTGGACTCAAGTGATCTTCCAAGCCTCCCAAATTGCTGGGATGCCAGGCAGGTACCAGTAATTCTGGCTAATTATTTTATTTTATTCAATTCTATTTTATTTTACTATCTTTTTTTTATTTTCTAGAGACAGGGTTTTGCTGTGAGACCCGGGCTAGTCTCAAACTCCTGACCTCAAACGATCCTCCTGTCTCACCCTC
>NW_006946281.1:0-881 GCF_000164805.1 Carlito syrichta | reverse complement strand
ACAGTGACTTCTGCCTGTCTTCCCAGCACTTTGGGAGGCTGAAGTGGGAGCATCACTTGAGGCCAGGAGCTTGCGATTAGCCAGGGCCTCATAGCAAAACCCTGCCTCTACATAATTAAAAATAAAGTAGTAAAGGAAAATAAAATAGGGTAAAATAATTAGACAGTTAGTGGTTCCTGATTGGCTTCCCAGCACTTTGGGAGGTCAAAGAGGAAGGATTGGTTAAGTCCACGAGTTTGAGACTCACCTGGGCCTCATAGCAAAATCCTGTCTCTAACCAAATAAATAAATAAAAAAGTGAAGTAAAATAAAATAAAATAAAATAAAATAATTAGCCAGACTTAGTGGTTCCAACTTGCCATTCCAGAATTTTGGGATGCAGAGGCAGGAGGAATGCTTGAGGCTAGGAGTTTGAGACTAGCCTGGACCTCATAGCAAAACCCTGTCTCTAGAAAGCAAAAATAAATAAATAAATAAAATAGTAAATAAAAATAAAATAAAATAAAAGATAATTAGCAAGACTTAGTGTTTTCTGCCTGGCATCCCAGCACTTTGGGAGGGTGAGACAGGAGGATCGTTTGAGGTCAGGAGTTTGAGACTAGCCCGGGTCTCACAGCAAAACCCTGTCTCTAGAAAATAAAAAAAAGATAGTAAAATAAAATAGAATTGAATAAAATAAAATAATTAGCCAGAATTACTGGTACCTGCCTGGCATCCCAGCAATTTGGGAGGCTTGGAAGATCACTTGAGTCCAGGACTTTGACACTAGCCTGGGTCTCATAGCAAAACCCTGTCATGAGAAAATAAAAAATAATATAGTAAAGTAAAGTAAAATGAAATGAAATAAAATAAAGATAATAATTAGCCAGACTTAGTGGTTG
>NW_006946280.1:0-5369 GCF_000164805.1 Carlito syrichta | reverse complement strand
AGCTGAGTGCATGTGATAGAAATCATCATGAGCAAATTTCCCATCCAAATAGCAAAGTAGCAAAATTAAAATAACACAAAGCAGAGTACTTCAGTTTTCTTATTTGGAGAAAGTCCCAGGCGAATAATATGGTGACATTGTTCCTATTTTCCATGGACCAGTGCAGGAAGAGATGAATAACAGCCACCGGAAAAGACATAGTGCATAAGTCAGTGTCTGAAATGTCAGGGAGAATATAGATGATGACACTAATAATATGAAACTATGTTTAATACATATGATTCCAGAATTTCAGAAAATAAAAAACCTGATATTTAATAAACGTGTGTTTATTTTTTTCTGATTAGTCTCATGCTAATTTCTATAAGTCATTGTTTCAGGACATTATGACAGTAGTAAAAATGGATGCATTCAATCAGTTTTAAAATATTAAAAGATGATTAGTTGTCAAGTAATTCCCAGTACACAATTATGTCCTTACAAAGGACATAGCTCTGAATGCTTACAAGCTCAAATTTTGTTAAGGATGACAGTGTAAGTCATACATATATATATATATTTTTTTTTTACAAATGTAAAGTTTAACAGTGGTCATCTCAAAATCATCTTAGAATGAGTTAGGAACTGAAATTATAAATTAACATAGATAGATGGACAGATAGATAAATAGATAGATAAACATAGAAGACAAAAACTCTCAGCAAGAAGCCCATGCATTTGACCAGCTAATATTTTGATTGCTTGTTTGCCTTTTCCTTATCTATTATTGATACAGTAAAATGCTGATATTTGATAACAGAAGTCTATCTGTGTAGGGCTTCAGTTGCAATCACATATTTAAGTGAGCCACAGACTAAGCAGTAGTTAAGACCAGCAAAGAGGAGCAAAAGACAGTTTACCTGGTTATTTTTCCTCTTGACTTTAATACAGTATTTTCAGGTCTATTTTTTCTCAGTTTTTTTAGTGGAGCCTACATTGTTGTCTTCTGTTTTGTCCAACTTATGCCTCTAGCCAAAACCTATAAAGAAACATGAAAAATAACAGATCGAAGAAAAAGATTTTTGGAAGTTTATGGGAAAAGATTTATGTGTAGACAGAGTTGGCACCATGAGTTCTATTACCTAATTATATTAGAGTGTGCAAATTTGGGTACCAGTCACTTTATCTCTGAATTACAGTTGTCTTATTTACAGAAAAGCAGAATTTAAAATGGAGAAAAACACAGAGAAATTTAAAAAGACCACAAAAAGTTGTATTATTTACAAAATGGAGAAACCAACCTGGGCATTATAAAATCATTTAAGCAGAAAGGAAACTTAGAGATTCACTAGTCAAATCCCCTAGCTCTAAATGGAAGGAATTTTAATTAAAAGTCAAATATAGACTGAATAAAGTAGTTTGAATATTTATCATCCCAGAAATATTAAATCTATAGGATTTGATTTATGAAAATTTAGGCAGTGTATTTGGGGTTGCCAGAGCTTCTGATAATTTAGTTTGAACCTCAGAGCTGTTGATAAAACAACATAATTGTTCATCAAATAGCCTAATTGTCTTTACTATAAATTTGATCCCAAGAAGCTTCAATTTTATTCTGTTTTCTTAAAATTTGTGATGCCTGCTCTACCAAAATCTTGTAGCTATTTTTTCCATAAATTTATTTTTAAATTCCCTGTTCATTTCTCACTTTTACTGATTTGGTGAATTGTTTAACCTTCCAAATTAAACACACAAAAAACATGGTAATGAAAATGAAGCCTTAAAATGAATAAACTTTGTGATATTGTAGTTTCAAGATTTAGAATTAACCTAGAGACAAGTCACTGAGCAGTAATTTTTCTCCACATGCATCAATTTATACCATACAGGGAGAACCAAAAATAACCGGAATTTATTTATTTGACAGTTGTGTATTTATTCTCACATGTTCAGTCATCTTCAAAGTACTGTCCATCTGATGCAGCATATCGATAAAGATGCTTTTTCCACTGCTCAGAATGGTTTTTGAACTCATCTGCTTTGATGTCTTTTGGTGCTTCTGCCCATTTTGTTTCCCTTCTTCCATATTAGCAAGACATTTCCCTTTGAGGACTTCTTCATCTAGGGAAGCAAAAAGAAGGCACTGGAGGTGAGAGCTGGTGAACGGGGAAAGTGGGGCAGAGGGTTGTGATGTGTTTGGTCAGAAACTGCCGAGCGCTTAGCACAGTGAGGGTGGCAGGTTGTTCCCGTAAATAACCTATCACGAAACAGGAAAAAATGCATTGTGAGACTCTCCAAAGGAGTCACTGAAGCTGAACGCAGCTTCTCACAACAATGCTTGCTGGCACACTGATGCTGCTGGGTTCCTAGAACACTTAGTGGGAGGAGCCTGTACTACAAAGGGCACACCCTCCAAAAGTTAATTCCAGTTGTCTCTGGGTCCACCTTGTAGGATATAATATATTCATATTATAGACATACTATAAGAATATAACATATACATAGGTGAAGAAATTTCTTTATCTGTGAATTTAAAAGTCTACCTTTATTTTAAAGTGATATTTAAAGTTCTAGTCTGAATAATTCTTAAATTGTTTGTTCATATAAACAGAAATAACCAAAACCATTGTTTTAATTATATGCACAGAGATAAAAATCTAACTGAATTATTTTCCCTCAAAAAACTAAAATGAACAAACAAAAACTATGGTTTATACACAAGATGAACCATAGTCCCTTTTCTAAAAAAACTCAGGCTGTTAGAACATTCAAGGAAAGCCAAACGATCATTCAACCTTCATTTATTGATAAGAGTTACTTTTTCTACTAACTAACACCATCTAGTCAGAAGAAAAGCAGTCTTCCTAAATACTTGTCTGAGTTTCCAGTTGCTGCATTCTCAAGGCCAAAGTTAAGGCTTTATTTCGCATTTTTAGCAATTCTCCATTTCCATTTCAACTCCCTCATACACTTGTGGTTTACTATATATAAACTGCCACCTATATTTCTAGCCTCTTAATTTTAGAGTTTGAGATGTCTGGTTTCTATTTTGCTACCCAAACATCAATTTTAAGTGTTAAGTCATCATTTCATTTTCTTCAACACTGTAACACTTGAGAAATGATTTCCCTCCATATGAATCAGAGTGTAAGAATATTATTTTGGAAATTTAAAAATTAATTAAGGCTTTCCTGATAAAGTAGATGCAAACCATCAAACTAGTATTTAGCAAACCAGAAGTTAAAATCAGAAGTTTTGGAGCCTAGAGGCAGAGTTCATAAGTAAAACATGTAGAACAAAAGTAACAGAATAAATATAATGTGAAAAATCTTAATTTGGGCATAATCATTTTATTCTTTATGTGCAAATCATATAGCCTCCGAAGTTACTGGCCTCGAACCATTTAATCTCTTCTAACTTTGATAAGTAGATGATAGAAATGGAATAATACATTAAGTCAAACTCTCTAAATCCATAAAGATATAGGTAATAAACAGAAACTACATATTAAGTCAGCTTCTCTGTCCTACAAATGTAGCCCATTTGTAACGAGCAAGAGGGTCACGGCTCATGCACTTGAGTAAAAAGCACTGAATCTCCTCTTGTTCTGAAACATCAGCAATGCAGTTACAGCCACAACAGCCCCTCTGCAAGAACAATGGGCTAGGTAAGGAGTGAGCATGGTTCATTTTCTAGCCTAGTTCTTCTCTCATATTAGGAACTTATGCTTACTTTTTCTGTTTCAGGTCTGTAAAGTCATGAATCTAATCTTGATGTATAGTTAAGATTTTGCATAACCATTGATCTCTCTACCTTTGCCAAAAGTAAATTGTCGTACAATCTATACACATAATGAAGTGAAACTACTTGGGTTGTATTCTGGCTTTGCTCTGAGTAAGTTGTTTATAAAAACCCCTAGCACGTCAAATAATTCTTATGTTCCCTGACAATTTGAGCATTCCCATGAGCCTAATATTCTTCTAAGCATCTTACATAACTTTCTAAATCCTTACAATAACTCTCATAAGCAAATATTAGTGTATATTTGCAAAAGAAGAACCTGAATCACAGCAAAATTAAATAATTAGTCTGAGGCCCTAGACCTAATAAGTACTGGAGTCAAGATCTACAACACATATACCCCACTTGACAATACGTTTAAGATTTTATCTACTGAACATAATTCTTAGTACATAATGTATAATCAATAAATATTTGATACTACTATTACTTTAAAAAGGTCTCAATGATGCAGATATCTCAATTTTTAATCTATGCCAAAGCAAATTTTAATATATGTTCTTAAGTTATATGATCCTACATCCCTCAAATACAAAGAGGCTGCCTTATACTCTCCTTGAAATATTGGAAAGTATTTACACGAATTAAATTTTGAATTCTAGCCATCACTCCCTGTTCTACATGATTTGGACCATGTAATGCTTTTTCTCTGGCCATTGTATTGCTGATGAGTACATTTATTTCCAGCTATGTTGAGAGAGTTAACTGGATAAAGTACACGAAAGTGTTACCAGTCAATCTTAGGGGCTCAATAACAAACTGTTACCATGCTTGTATTATTTATATCTCTTATCAAATCCAGACTACCATTTATTTAAACAACAACAAGTAATTGTCAAATAATTAAAAGAAATAACGTTAATGATTTAAAATAGTATATGAATAAATAAATTATTCAATCATTGAAATCCTTACCATATAATCACTACTGACAACAAGGGCATGCTACAAAGTAAATAGAGAGAAGGTAAACACAGACTCAATTATGAGATAATTTTATTTGGGGTGTGTGTGTGTGTGTGTGTGTGTGTGTGTGTGTGTGTGTGTGTGTGTGTGGTCTTGCCTAGAGTATGTTTGGTAAAGTTACTACTTGGGCTGTATTTTAATTTTGTATGTATGTGTGTGGGTTTTTTTTTTTTTTTTTTTTTGAGTGGGTAGTGCAAGGATCTTATTCTTTTGTTTGGGTTCTTCTCACTTTCATGGTAACCTATAAATCACAGTTTTTCTTAATACTTTGTTGACATTCTACTAGAAGTTGTAATATTGTTTTCTTATTTGTAATTTGCTACACAGCTAAGTATATTTAGCTGTTACTATCTACTTATCCATTTATAACGTCAAATCACACTTTCACTGGACAAGTCCTTAAATCTATTGCTGCCCTAAAGTCAAAACAAATTAGTCTGTCAAGTTCAGAGAAGATGCCTGTATTTCACTTTGACTTCCTGCCAATCTGCTTCTATACAAAGTAGGCAATAATGTATGTAACAGATTCCACACATTAAAGTCAGGATAACAGCAAGGCAGAAATGATGCACCTTGCATGTTCTGCTTCATTTGTTCTCAATCCATTCCTGCTTCTTGTGTTT
>NW_006946279.1:0-745 GCF_000164805.1 Carlito syrichta | reverse complement strand
AAAATAATTATCCCAAGCTGAATTATCGCCCTGAAATACTGCAAATCCCACTTGAAACAAACAAATCTAAATTTACATTTAGACTCTCCTACATTAGTAAAGAGTCCCTCAGGAAGGCATAAGCAAAAATATGTTTCAAATTGTGTTCTTGGTGACAAGTCCTCCTTCCTAATTAAAATCATGACCTTGTCCATATAAAGATTCCCATGTGTGGAGACTGTCACTCTCACACACAGAGCTAATCAGCTCAAAACTGTATTGCAAATAGAAAGTAAGATCAAATTTTTAAAAAATTTTAAGATAAGGGCTGAATTATACTGGAATGACTTAAATCAAGTGTGTGTGTGTGTGTGTGTGTGTGTGTGTGTGTCCAAAAACCTTCAATTCTCCAATAAAACAGAAATATTGTGTCTGGCAAGACTAATTGCTTTTTACAAAATACAAATTTGAAATAAAATGTGCTGTACTGTATTTTAAATCAATCTCCCCACTCTATTCATAAAACTACTCTCTCTCCTCCAAGTTTTAGTTCTTATTAAAGCACCTCTATGTTACAGTCTGAAAGCAATGCAGAAGTATCTGCTTTCTTCAGTTTATCTAAATTCAGTTTTATTTTTTAAATGGTATTAAATTCCACTAGTACAGAAATAATGGATTCCTTGGGCCAAATTCTGGTTATGCCGTGTTTTTAAAGGGCGTTAGTATACCATTCAATCAAACAATATTTAAATACAACGCTTGGATG
>NW_006946278.1:0-725 GCF_000164805.1 Carlito syrichta | reverse complement strand
AAAAATAAATAAGCACAGATAAGGTAAAAAATGTAAAAATATTATTATATAAATAGATCAATAAAAATGGTTAAGCCGTAGCTCAATAGATCAAGACAAAAAAGAGAAAACACTAATTGTCAATATCAGAAACGAGAAAGACATTTTCCCTGTGCTATCTCACAACCATTAAAATAAGGATCTGAGAATACAATAAGCAATTACATTCCAAAGGAAGAAAGAGAAGAAGAAAAGAAGGGAGAAAGGGAGGAAAGAAAGGAAGGAGGGAGGGAGGGAGGGAAGAAGGAAGGAAGGAACAAAGGAAGGAAATAAAGTTTTTCAATAAGAATCTCATTTCCGCCACCTGCCGGGGCTGCGTCTCCCCAGAGAGTCAGAGTTGCACATGCGCAGTCAGCCCGCCGGGTCCTGCGCTCAGCCCCACCCCTTGAGACCTCAGGATTCTTGTCAGGCGGCAAGCTACGTAGGCTCAGGTGTGGTCTGGGGATTTTGCGTCTTCGGCACCTTTTTCCAGTCAGTCGGGAGGGTGGTGGGGCCCGGCCAGCACTGGAGTCTGGGGTCGTCATCCCGGCCAGGTCTCAGCAGCACGATGTGCAGTGTGTCGCCAAGGGCGCCGGCCAAGTGCAGCTGGCAGCAGGCCCCGCCCCGCGGCGTCAGCCCCGTTCAGTTCACCGGGCAGGCAATGTACCCCTGGAGGGCCAGAACAGGCTGTGGCGGCGCGTCCTGTG
>NW_006946277.1:0-1006 GCF_000164805.1 Carlito syrichta | reverse complement strand
TTAGATTTTTATCTCTGTGCATATAATTAAACAATGGTTTTGGTTATTCTGTTTATATGAACAAACAATTTAAGAATTATCAGACTAGAACTTAAATATCACTTTAAAATAAAGGTAGACTTTTAAATTCACAGATAAAGAAATTTCTTCACCTATGTATATGTTATATTCTTATAGTATGTCTATAATATGAATATATTATATCCTACAAGGTGGACCCAGAGACAACTGGAATTAACTTTTGGAGGGTGTGCCCTTTGTAGTACAGGCTCCTCCCACTAAGTGTTCTAGGAACCCAGCAGCATCAGTGTGCCAGCAAGCATTGTTGTGAGAGGCTGCGTTCAGCTTCGGTGACTCTTTTGGAGAGTCTCACAATGCATTTTTTCCTGTTTCGTGATAGGTTATTTACGGGAACAACCTGCCACCCTCACTGTGCTAAGCGCTCGGCAGTTTCTGACCAAACACATCACAACCCTCTGCCCCACTTTCCCCGTTCACCAGCTCTCACCTCCAGTGCCTTCTTTTTGCTTCCCTAGATGAAGAAGTCCTTAAAGGGAAATGTCTTGCTAATATGGAAGAAGGGAAACAAAATGGGCAGAAGCACCGAAAGACATCAAAGCAGATGAGTTCAAAAACCATTCTGAGCAGTGGAAAAAGCATCTTTATCGATAAGCTGCATCAGACGGACAGTACTTTGAAGATGATTGAACATGTGAGAATAAATACACAACTGTCAAATAAATTCCGGTTATTTTTGGTTCTCCCTGTATGGTATAAATTGATGCATGTGGAGAAAAATTACTTCTCAGTGATTTGTCTCTAGGTTAATTCTAAATCTTGAAACTACAATATCACAAAGTTTATTCATTTTAAGGCTTCATTTTCATTACCATGTTTTTTGTGTGTTTAATTTGGAAGGTTAAACAATTCACTGAATCAGTAAAGTGAGAGATGAACAGGGAATTTAAAAATAAATTTTATGGAAAAATAGCTACAGATTTTGGTA
>NW_006946276.1:0-629 GCF_000164805.1 Carlito syrichta | reverse complement strand
TACTTACTCCTTAAGGCATGGGTCTTTAGGGCTCTGAAGAGGAATTAGTTTCCAGTTCCAATTTCCCTAATGGTGTCTCCTGTGTTTGTAAGATTATTATAATTTGGTGTTTTACGATTAGGTCTTTGATCCATTTAGAGTTAATGGGCATGGTGATAGATAGGGGTCCTGTTTCAATCTTGTGCATGTTGTCAGCCTTTTCCCTGCACCATTTACTGAATATGTTCTCGATTAACCAGTGGGTCTTGGAGATTTTTTAAAGATGAGTTGGTTGAGAATTTGAGGATTTCATTCTCTGTCCTGATCCATTGGCCTATTGACCAATTCTTGAACCAATACCTGGCTGTGTTGATTACTGTAAACATATAGTAAAGTTTGTAGTCTGGAACAGTGATATCTCCTGCTTTATTGCTTTTGATAAGATTCTTTTGGTTATTCGTGATTGTTTATGGTTTCTTATGAATATTTTATTGCAATTTCCAGATCTGAGAAGAATGATGTTAACTTCATTGAATCTGTAGATTGATTAAAAGGCTAATTTTTACATTAAAAGAGGTAAGTAAAGTCACGGAAATAATCATGTCAAATTGTCATTTATGACATCAGCCTCAGAACTTTGACATTATAAT
>NW_006946275.1:0-4582 GCF_000164805.1 Carlito syrichta | reverse complement strand
TTCTCATTTGTTGTCTTGCAGGAGTTCTCTGAATCTCTTGTGTTTGAATTTTTGCATCACTGGTTAGATAAGGGAAGTTTTCTTGAATGATCTCGTGGAAAATTTGTTCCAGTGTGGTCTCTGTCTCTCTTTCCTGCCTCTGGAAAGGCTCTGTCTCTTGAAGTAATCAATTGCTCATCTCTTGAAGGTTTCTTTCTGTCTTTGTGAGCTTATTTTCTGTGTTTTTAAGAGTTTGGGTTCGTTCTATATTTTGGTCCTCAAGCTCTGAGATTCTATCTTCTGCTTGGGTAATTCTGCTTTCCATGCTTGTCAGTTTGTTATTTATTTCATTCACAGTATTCTTTATTACTGTTATCTCAGATATCAGCTCCTTCCTAGTTTCTTCCTGTGTCTCCTCAATTCTTTTTAATCTCCCCATTAATTTCTTGATATCTAGTTTTGTAGTTTGAGACCCTGCATTCTGGGGCCTCTTCATTGTTTGCATTCCGAAGACATTTTTCTCAGTGTCTGACCTCCCTGGGGTCTGGGAGAGACCCATACTCTTCTTTTGGTTTTTCTTCATTTGTGTAGATTTTTCTGTCTCTCCCCCTTTCCCTCCCCTTCTTTAATTCAGTTTTTGAGGGAAGGTGGGATCGCTATTGTTTCACTTGTGCAATATCCTGTTCTTCCTTATGAGGGTCTTGTGAATTTGTTCACTTTTGAGGTTGGAGTGTGGGCTGCGGGCTGTACTTTTTAGGGCCTCTCCGTCCTCCAGATCCTCCCCACCTGCCGCGCTCTCACCTTCTCCCAGGGTCCGAAGAGGCCAACGTTCCGCTTCGACCGCCCGCAGCTGCTGGCCTCCTCCTCGCCAGCCCCCTCCCCTCCCACTGGTACCTGACAGGCCTGCCCGGATGGACACTGCCCCCGGCGCCCAGACGGCCACAGGACGCACCGCCACAGCCTCTTCTGGCCCTCCAGGGGTACATCGCCTGCCCGGTGAACTGAACGGGGCTGACGCCGTGGGGCGGGGCCTGCTGCCAGCTGCACTTGGCCGGCGCCCTTGGCGACACACTGCACATCATGCTGCTGAGGCCTGGCCGGGATGACGACCCCAGACTCCAGTGCTGGCCGGGCCCCACCACCCTCCTGACTGACTGGAAAAAGGTGCCGAAGACGCAAAATCCCCAGACCACACCTGAGCCTACACAGCTTGCCGCCTGACAAGAATCCTGAGGTCTCAAGGGGTGGGGCTGAGCGCAGGACCCAGCGGGCTGACTGCGCATGTGCAACTCTGACTCTTTGGAGAGACGCAGCCCCGGCAGGTGGCGGAAATGAGATTCTTATTGCAAAACTTTATTTCCTTCCTTTGTTCCTTCCTTCCTTCTTCCCTCCCTCCCTCCCTCCTTCCTTTCTTTCCTCCCTTTCTCCCTTCTTTTCTTCTTCTCTTTCTTCCTTTGGCATGTAGTTGCTTATTATATTCTCAGATCCTTATTTTAATGGTTGTGAGATAGCACAGGGAAAATGTCTTTCTCGTTTCTGATATTGACAATTAGTGTTTTCTCTTTTTTGTCTTGATCTATTGAGCTACGGCTTAACCATTTTTCTTGATCTATTTATATAATAATATTTTTACATTTTTTATCTTATCTGTGCTTATTTATTTTTGTTTGGTTTGTCAATTTTAAAAATAATTTGTTAAATACATCACATCTTAGTATTTTGGACGTTTTGCAGTACTACTAGTTGATTGTCTTTATTGTCATTGTTCAGTTTTTTGGGGTTTTTTTGCAGCATTCAGCAGTCTTTACATGTTGGAGTGGGAGAGGTCTCCTTCTTAAGCAAGGGAAAGATAAGATTGAGGACAAACATTATAAGTTGTTAGCTCATTGGTAAATAAACACCTAAATAGTAAAATCTAGATAGTAAGTTTGTAAACTCTCTTACTCTCTCTTTCACACTCATACATACACACACATTTCATAAAGGCAATGGTGCATTTTTTCATTTAATAAGTACTTGTTGAGTGTCTAGGTTGTGGAAACTTTTTGCAAGGCGCAGTAAATACAATATATACAAATCATTAAGTCGCTATGTACAAGGCATGCATGCCATTTTCTAATCACAAAGATCCTGTGCCTTATTTTCCAGGTAAGAAAAGTTGACTGAGAGGAGTCCAATTTCCCCCTGAGTGTCAGGTATCTTTCTTGTTGTTGGGGTTTGAGGCTAGGCTGGCCAGATTCTACAATCAAATCACAGTAAGCTAACATCATCAGAAAAGAATTAAGGAAATAAGAAGAATAAATGCGACTTTTATTTTTGAAAATACATTAACATTTAAAAAACATTTGAAATACAAAAAGTCAGTAATGGTTTAGGATGAAGTTTATTAAAAAGCAACATCCCATAAATCTTAGCCATTATTGAGCATCTTATATCTTAATGATATATGTTGAAAGTAAATTAAAATAATTAGCCAGACTTCGTGGCTTCTATCTGTCATGCCAGTACTTTGGAAGTCCAAGGCAGGAGGATCACTTAAGGCCAGGAGTTTGAGACAAGCCTGGGCCTCATAGTAAAACCCTGTGTCTAAAAAATAGAAAAATAAATTAGTAAAGTAAAATAAAATAATATAAAATAATTAGCCACACTTTGTATCCCTGTCGGCATCCCAGCTCTTTAGGAGGCTGAGGCAGGAGGATCACTTGAGGCCAAGAGATTGAGACTAGCCTGGGCTTTTTAGAAAAAAACCCTTTCACTTAAAAGAAAAAATAGTATGTTAAATTTAAAATATAATAGAATGTATCAAAATAAATAAAATTAAAAAAATTAGCCAGATTCTGATGTTCCTGCCTGCTATCCTAGCATTTAGGATGACTGAGGGTTGAGGATCCCTTGAGTCTAGGAGTTTGAGACTAGCCTAGGTCTGACAACAAAACCCTGTATCTGCAAAATAAAAAAATAAGATAGTAAAGTAAAATAAAATCAAATAAATAAAATAAAATAATTCGCCCGACATAGTAGTTCCTGCCTGAAATCCCAGCACTTTGGGAGACCCAGGTGGGAGGATTCCTTGGGGCCAGGAGTTTGAGACTATCATGGGCCTCATAGCAACCCTTGAGTCTACAAAATTGAAAAAAATAGTAAAGTAAAATAAGATAAAATAAATTAAATTAAAATAAAATAAAATAATTAGCCAGACTTAGTGGTTTCTGCTTGTCTTCCAAGTACTTTGGGAGGCCGAGGTGGGTAGATGACTTGAAATCTGGAGTTTGAGAGTAGCCTGGGCCCAATAGCAAAGCCGTGTCTCTACAAAATAAAAAAATAAAATAGTAAAGTAAGACAAAATAAAATAATTAGCCAGTTTTAGTGGTTCCTGCCTATCATCCAAGGTCTTTGGGAAGCCAAACCGGGAGAATCACTTGAGTCCAACAATTTGAGGCTAGCCTGGGTCTCATAGAAAAACCCTGTCTCTACAAAACAAAAAAAATAAAATAGTAAAATAAAATAAAATAAAGAAATAAAATAATTACCCAAACTCAGTGGTTCCTGCCTGGCACACCAGCACTTTGGGAGGCCAAGGTGGGAAGAATGCTTGAGGCCAACATTTTGAAAATAACCTGGGCCTCATAGTAAAACCTTGCATTAAAAAATAAAAAAATAGCCGGGCTCAGTGGCTCAGCCTATAATCCCGTGCCTTTTGGGAGGCTGAGGTGAGTGGATTGCCTGAGCCCGCAGGTTCAAGACCCGCCTGGGCAGTGAGACCTCATCTCTACAATAAATAAAAAAATCAGCCGGGCATGGTAGCACTCACCTGTTGCTCCAGCTACTCGGAAGACTGAGGCGGAAGGATCGCCGCAGCCCAACAGGTCGAGGCTGCGGTGGCCGGGAGCGGCCACTGCACTCCAGTCTGGGCGACAGAGTGAGACTCCAACTCTAAATAAATAAATAAATAAATAAAATGGTAAAGTAAAATAAAATAAAATAAATAAAATAATTAACTAGACAGTGACTTCTGCCTGTCTTCCCAGCACTTTGGGAGGCTGAAGTGGGAGCATCACTTGAGGCCAGGAGCTTGCGATTAGCCAGAGCCTCATAGCAAAACCCTGCCTCTACATAATTAAAAATAAAGTAGTAAAGGAAAATAAAATAGGGTAAAATAATTAGACAGTTAGTGGTTCCTGATTGGCTTCCCAGCACTTTGGGAGGTCAAAGAGGAAGGATTGGTTAAGTCCACGAGTTTGAGACTCACCTGGGCCTCATAGCAAAATCCTGTCTCTAACCAAATAAATAAATAAAAAAGTGAAGTAAAATAAAATAAAATAAAATAAAATAATTAGCCAGACTTAGTGGTTCCAACTTGCCATTCCAGAATTTTGGGATGCAGAGGCAGGAGGAATGCTTGAGGCTAGGAGTTTGAGACTAGCCTGGACCTCATAGCAAAACCCTGTCTCTAGAAAGCAAAAATAAATAAATAAATAAAATAGTAAATAAAAATAAAATAAAATAAAAGATAATTAGCAAGACTTAGTGTTTTCTGCCTGGCATCCCAGCACTTTGGGAGGGTGAGACAGGAGGATCGTTTGAGGTCAGGAGTTGAGA
Organism: Carlito syrichta; assembly: GCF_000164805.1. Lineage (NCBI taxonomy): Eukaryota > Metazoa > Chordata > Mammalia > Primates > Tarsiidae > Carlito > Carlito syrichta. The sequence goes on along the minus strand of NW_006946275.1, from coordinate 4 downwards.
CTAG
>NW_006946274.1:0-3488 GCF_000164805.1 Carlito syrichta | reverse complement strand
CACACACACACACACGCACACCCCAAATAAAATTATCTCATAATTGAGTCTGTGTTTACCTTCTCTCTATTTACTTTGTAGCATGCCCTTGTTGTCTGTAGTGATTATATGGTAAGGATTTCAATGATTGAATAATTTATTTATTCATATACTATTTTAAATCATTAACGTTATTTCTTTTAATTATTTGACAATTACTTGTTGTTTAAATAAATGGTAGTCTGGATTTGATAAGAGATATAAATAATACAAGCATGGTAACAGTTTGTTATTGAGCCCCTAAGATTGACTGGTAACACTTTCGTGTACTTTATCCAGTTAACTCTCTCAACATAGCTGGAAATGAATGTACTCATCAGCAATACAATGGCCAGAGAAAAAGCATTACATGGTCCAAATCATGTAGAACAGGGAGTGATGGCTAGAATTCAAAATTTAATTCATGTAAATACTTTCCAATATTTCAAGGAGAGTATAAGGCAGCCTCTTTGTATTTGAGGGATGTAGGATCATATAACTTAAGAACATATATTAAAATTTGCTTTGGCATAGATTAAAAATTGAGATATCTGCATCATTGAGACCTTTTTAAAGTAATAGTAGTATCAAATATTTATTGATTATACATTATGTACTAAGAATTATGTTCAGTAGATAAAATCTTAAACGTATTGTCAAGTGGGGTATATGTGTTGTAGATCTTGACTCCAGTACTTATTAGGTCTAGGGCCTCAGACTAATTATTTAATTTTGCTGTGATTCAGGTTCTTCTTTTGCAAATATACACTAATATTTGCTTATGAGAGTTATTGTAAGGATTTAGAAAGTTATGTAAGATGCTTAGAAGAATATTAGGCTCATGGGAATGCTCAAATTGTCAGGGAACATAAGAATTATTTGCTAGGGGTTTTTATAAACAACTTACTCAGAGCAAAGCCAGAATACAACCCAAGTAGTTTCACTTCATTATGTGTATAGATTGTACGACAATTTACTTTTGGCAAAGGTAGAGAGATCAATGGTCATGCAAAATCTTAACTATACATCAAGATTAGATTCATGACTTTACAGACCTGAAACAGAAAAAGTAAGCATAAGTTCCTAATATGAGAGAAGAACTAGGCTAGAAAATGAACCATGCTCACTCCTTACCTAGCCCATTGTTCTTGCAGAGGGGCTGTTGTGGCTGTAACTGCATTGCTGACGTTTCAGAACAAGAGGAGATTCAGTGCTTTTTACTCAAGTGCATGAGCCGTGACCCTCTTGCTCGTTACAAATGGGCTACATTTGTAGGACAGAGAAGCTGACTTAATATGTAGTTTCTGTTTATTACCTATATCTTTATGGATTTAGAGAGTTTGACTTAATGTATTATTCCATTTCTATCATCTACTTATCAAAGTTAGAAGAGATTAAATGGTTTGAGGCCAGTAACTTCGGAGGCTATATGATTTGCACATAAAGAATAAAATGATTATGCTAAAATTAAGATTTTTCACATTATATTTATTCTGTTACTTTTGTTCTACATGTTTTACTTATGAACTCTGCCTCTAGGCTCCAAAACTTCTGATTTTAACTTCTGGTTTGCTAAATACTAGTTTGATGGTTTGCATCTACTTTATCAGGAAAGCCTTAATTAATTTTTAAATTTCCAAAATAGTATTCTTACACTCTGATTCATATGGAGGGAAATCATTTCTCAAATGTTACAGTGTTGAAGAAAATGAAATGATGACTTAACACTTAAAATTGATGTTTGGGTAGCAAAATAGAAACCAGACATCTCAAACTCTAAAATTAAGAGGCTAGAAATATAGGTGGCAGTTTATATATAGTAAACCACAAGTGTATGAGGGAGTTGAAATGGAAATGGAGAATTGCTAAAAATGCGAAATAAAGCCTTAACTTTGGCCTTGAGAATGCAGCAACTGGAAACTCAGACAAGTATTTAGGAAGACTGCTTTTCTTCTGACTAGATGGTGTTAGTTAGTAGAAAAAGTAACTCTTATCAATAAATGAAGGCTGAATGATCGTTTGGCTTTCCTTGAATGTTCTAACAGCCTGAGTTTTTTTAGAAAAGGGACTATGGTTCATCTTGTGTATAAACCATAGTTTTTGTTTGTTCATTTTAGTTTTTTGAGGGAAAATAATTCAGTTAGATTTTTATCTCTGTGCATATAATTAAAACAATGGTTTTGGTTATTTCTGTTTATATGAACAAACAATTTAAGAATTATTCAGACTAGAACTTTAAATATCACTTTAAAATAAAGGTAGACTTTTAAATTCACAGATAAAGAAATTTCTTCACCTATGTATATGTTATATTCTTATAGTATGTCTATAATATGAATATATTATATCCTACAAGGTGGACCCAGAGACAACTGGAATTAACTTTTGGAGGGTGTGCCCTTTGTAGTACAGGCTCCTCCCACTAAGTGTTCTAGGAACCCAGCAGCATCAGTGTGCCAGCAAGCATTGTTGTGAGAAGCTGCGTTCAGCTTCAGTGACTCCTTTGGAGAGTCTCACAATGCATTTTTTCCTGTTTCGTGATAGGTTATTTACGGGAACAACCTGCCACCCTCACTGTGCTAAGCGCTCGGCAGTTTCTGACCAAACACATCACAACCCTCTGCCCCACTTTCCCCGTTCACCAGCTCTCACCTCCAGTGCCTTCTTTTTGCTTCCCTAGATGAAGAAGTCCTTAAAGGGAAATGTCTTGCTAATATGGAAGAAGGGAAACAAAATGGGCAGAAGCACCGAAAGACATCAAAGCAGATGAGTTCAAAAACCATTCTGAGCAGTGGAAAAAGCATCTTTATCGATAAGCTGCATCAGACGGATAGTACTTTGAAGATGATTGAACATGTGAGAATAAATACACAACTGTCAAATAAATTCCGGTTATTTTTGGTTCTCCCTGTATGGTATAAATTGATGCATGTGGAGAAAAATTACTTCTCAGTGATTTGTCTCTAGGTTAATTCTAAATCTTGAAACTACAATATCACAAAGTTTATTCATTTTAAGGCTTCATTTTCATTACCATGTTTTTTGTGTGTTTAATTTGGAAGGTTAAACAATTCACTGAATCAGTAAAAGTGAGAGATGAACAGGGAATTTAAAAATAAATTTATGGAAAAAATAGCTACAAGATTTTGGTAGAGCAGGCATCACAAATTTTAAGAAAACATAATAAAATTGAAGCTTCTTGGGAACAAATTTATAGTAAAGACAATTAGGCTATTTGATGAACAATTATGTTGTTTTATCAACAGCTCTGAGGTTCAAACTAAATTATCAGAAGCTCTGGCAACCCCAAATACACTGCCTAGATTTTCATAAATCAAATCCTATAGATTTAATATTTCTGGGATGATAAAGATATTCAAACTACTTTATTCAGTCTATATTTGACTTTTAATTAAAATTCCTTCCTTTTAGAGCTAGGGGATTTGACTAGTGAATCTCTAAGTTTCCTT
>NW_006946273.1:0-1680 GCF_000164805.1 Carlito syrichta | reverse complement strand
TCTTTTGCCCATTTGATAATTGGTTTTCTTTTTTTTTTCTTTTCAGCACGTTTAGTTCCTTGCAGATCCAGGATGTTAAGCCTTTGTCAGACCTGGTGTTGGCAAATATTTTTTCCCAGTCTGTAAGCTGTCTCCCTGCTCTCTTGATGATCTCTTTGGCCTTGCAGAAGCTTGTCAGTTTAATAAGGTCCCACTTGTCTATCTTCTCTCTTATGACCTGTGGGTTTCGGGTTTTGTTCAGGAATTGGATGCCAGTTCCGATTTCCATGAGGGTATTTCCTTCATTTTCTATGGTTCTTACGGTTTGAGGTTTTACATTTAGGTCTCTGATTCATTTGGAGTTAACCTTCGTGCATGGGAATAGATAGGGGTCCTGTTTCAATCTTCTGCATGTGGTCAGCCAGTTTTCCCAGCACCATTTACTGAATAGGTTCTCCTCTCCCCAGTGGTAGGTGGTGGAGGCCTTATCGAAGATGAATTGGTTGAGAAATTGAGGTTTTGCTTCTGGAATCTCAATTCTATTCCATTGATCTATATGCCTGTTTCTATACCAATACCAAGCTGTTTTGATGATTGTAGCTTTATAGTACAGTTTGAAGTCTGGTAATGTGATACCACCTCCTTTTTTTTTTTTGCTGAGGATTGTTCTGGCTATTCTTGGACGTTTGTGTTTCCATATGAATTCCTGTGTTGTCTTTTCTAGGTCTGGGAAGAATGTTGCTGGTAATTTGATGGGTATTGCATTGAATTTGTAGATTGCCTAAGGTAAGATGGAAATCTTCACAATGCTGATTCTTCCAATTCATGAGCATGGGATATTTTTCCACTTGTTCGTGTCATCTTTGATTTCTTTGAGCAGTATTTTGTAATTTTCATTATAAAGGTCTTTCACGTCTGTGGTTAGGAAGATGCCAAGGTATTTCATTTTTTTGTTGCTATTGTGAATGGAAATGTGTTTTTTATTTGGGTTTCTGTTTGCTTATTTTTGTTGTAGAGAGATGCGACTGTCTTTTGTACATTTATTTTATATCCTGAGACATTGCCAAAGGCCTTTATCAGTGTAAGGAGGTTTTTGATAGTTTCTCTTGGGTTTTCATGGTACACAATCATATCATCTGCAAAGAGAAATAACTTGACTTCCTCTGTTCCTATTTGATTACCCCTGGTTGCCTCCACTTGTCTAATTGCTTGAGCCAGGACTTCCAATACTATGTTGAACAGGAGGGGTGAGAGTGGGCATCCTTGTCTTGTTCCAGTTTTCAGGGGAAATGATTCCAATTTTTGTCCATTTAGGAGTATGCTGGCTGTCGGTTTCTCATAGATGGCTTTTACTATTTTGAGGTATGTTCCCCGTATGGCTAGATGTTCAAGGGTTTTTATCAAGAAGGGGTGCTGGATATTATCAAAAGCTTTTTCTGCATCTAATGATATAATCATGTGGTTTTTGTTTTGACATCTGTTGATGTATTTAATTACATTTATGGTTTTCTGAATGTTGAACCAGCCTTGCATCCCAGGAATGAAGCCTACTTGGTCATGATAGATGATTTTTGAGATGTATTGCTGAATTCGGTTTGCTTGGATCTTGTTGAGAATTTTAGCATCTATGTTCATCAAAGATATTTGCCTATAGTGTTCTTTCTTTCTTGGATTTTACCTGGTTTGGGTATCAATGTGATG
>NW_006946272.1:35089-40510 GCF_000164805.1 Carlito syrichta | reverse complement strand
GGAAAGACAGAGAAAAATAATTTTGCTGTGCACTTTCCATCAGGCATATTGATATTTACTTAAAAGTTTTGTATCCTAACGTAAGTTTTGTTGCCATGTATGCACACTGGTCACTATTCACACACTAATATTATAGGTATTGCTTGTCAGAGGCGATCTTTCAGATGGGCCTTTATAGGCCTCAGTCATATAGCTATAGATGTTGGCTCCCAACAGTAAGGACAAGATTGGGAAGACAAGTAATGATGCAAATAATTGATCAGAGATTGGCAAAGATAAGTCCTCGGATCATTTTGTATGACCTGTGAGCTAAGAATGGTTCTTACATGTTGAAACGGTCTTGAAGAAGGAGAAAAGGGAAGAAGAAAAGCAGGAGGAAGAGGAGGAAGAATGGGATGATGAGGAAAAGAAGGAACTACAGAAACTGTTTTTGAACCATAAAGCCAAAAATCTTTGAAATTTGGAAAATATTTGCCAAAATCTGAAGTAAACCATTGAAAGTAGGTTCTCAACAGAATTCAAAAGAAAAATACATGAAAGAATTAACTGGTGAATCTATTGTAAAGTGACAGTTATTGAGAAATATCTATGGCTTCATCCCAAGTGTTACAAAAAAGACTATTCATGTCCATTGAGCTACTGAATAATAGTCTGATTTCCAGGATAGTAAAACAAAAGGTACTGTCTAACATAAACAATAGCATTTTTTTAAAAAGTATAGAGCAAGAAGAAAATAATAACACAAAATAGCACCAAATATTTTGTAGCATTTACATATACATTTTCATGTTAATTACCGAATTTAATCTTCCAGTCTAGTACATAGGATAGTTAGAATTTCTCCATTAGAAATTACCATATACAAAATCCTCAGTGACTGATTGCTCAAGGAATAACATGACTATAATTTATGGTTTTAAAAAGTCTGGTATGGGGGGTCAGGAAGATGGCAGCCAAACTGGTCAGACTATGCAAAAACCGGGGTGAGTGAGTGAGTGTATGGAAAATTCAGTGTACATGTCATGAGTGAGTGGGCATGTGAGTGACTGACTGAGTGAGGGCTCAGGAGCAAGATGCCATGGTGCTGCAGCTACTCAGCTTAGACTCTAATGACTCCTGAGATGCAGAAGCCAAGCACCATTTCTTTTTTTTTTCTTTTTAAACAAAACTCTGCAAGGGAAGAAGATGCTGGGAGAGACTAAGTGGGGCTCGTAAGCAAGTGTCTAGGGCCCTCTTCGTGAAACAGCTGGTGCTGCAGCTGCTCTGCTTAGTCCCTAGCATTTCTCCCGTCTCAGAAGCCAAGTGCCTTATTTTTTTTAATGGGCAAAATTTTTCCTGCAAAGAAGTGGTGGGGAGAGACTGCCGGCTCCAGGCTCTGCCTCACCACTGCAGTGGGAGAGACTGCCACATCCAGGCTATGCCTCACCACTGCAGTACCTGGCCAGACAGTGGGAGCAAGGACTGCGGAGAGAGCCCAGAGGCAGAGTCCCACTGGAGAAGACAAAAGAGGCACCCTGCCACCATCTTGAAAGCAGGGCAGGAAACAGCTCTGACTTGGTCACCGGGGAGCAACAGACCTGATCTCTGTGACTGGCAGATCAACTACTCAGGGGCTGATCATGCACCAAAGGGAATATCCTAAAAGCACAAACTTCAGAGGGACCTGACTAGTGCTGAGTCTCAGGCGCCCTGCCCCCTAACCTGACTCAGCTGCGGGGCAAAGGGTGTGGCCAGAAAAGAATGAGGAAGACCTCCAAAGAGACCAGTGGTGAGTCTGGGACTGGCCCAACCCCACTCCTCCCCAGCAATCCTCTGAATGTCAGACCCACATCGTTGGGTCATGACTGAGAGGGACAAACCCAGGCACAGCCTGGGTGGCAGTCACAATAGGAGAATTCCATTCCATGATAGGGCTGGCTGGGACACCTCCGTGAGTACATACCTGGAGAAGAGACAATCCTGCACTTCCCCACCAGAGGGGATCCCCTGACTACATGAGAGTGGGGGGGACAACTGCAGCCCCACCCACCCCCACTGCCCCTCCTCCTTCCCTGCTCTGGACACTGGGGAGAGAGTAAAAGAGATAGAAGCTCTACAGGAGAGAGCAGGGAAGCAGATGAGAGAAACAATTACAGAATCTGCCACAAGAGGGCAACAGGATTTTGTGTGTGTGTGTGCTGTTTTTTTCTTTTTTTAATTTTTAAAAACTTTTTGCCTGATTGTTTGTTAGTTTTTCTATTTTTTAAACATTTTTCCTTTGTGCATGAATGAGTGAGGGTTTGACAACAGCAAGAATATGGAACCAATCGTGCTGCCCATCAAAAGAGGATTGAATTTTTAAAATGTGGTACACATAAACAATGGAATACTACGCAGCCATAAAGAAGAACAAAATCATGAACTTTGCAGCAACCTTGATGGAATTAGAGTTTATAAGAATGAGTGATCTCTCAAAGAAACAAAGAGCTGAGTATCGCATGTTCTCACTCATAAGTAGACCATGAACAACTACAGTATTACTATAAGAAAAGGATTGAAAGTGGTGGGAAACTGCAGAGAGGGGGTTGGGAGGGTGGTGAGGTGGGATTGACAGTAGTTGATATCTTCCTGGGGAAGGCAAGGGCACACATCATTGATAAGGGTGCCTGCATGGTGAATGTTTGAATACCTAGCCCTGAATTGTACCCCACAGTTTTAAATAAAAATTTAAAAAGGAAGAAATAAACTTTTTGCCTGTTTGTTAGCTTTTCTATTTTTTTAAAATATTTTTCCTTTGTGCATGAATGTGTATGTGAGGGTTTGCTCTGTATCCCCCCCACTTTTGTTTTTTGTTTTCTGTTTATGGGTGTATGTCAATGACTGAGTGTTCATCTTTCAGGGTTTTCTGGTTTTTTGTTTGATGCTTTGTTTTTGTTCTCTTTTTTTATTTAATTTAAGGTATGTGTGAATATATGGGTGAGGGGTCAATCAGAATTCTTTTATTATTTTTTTTTTTTTTGGTCTTTCCTTTTTCTTCTCCATTTATTTTGTGCTAGGCATGTGCATGTGTGTGTGTGTGTGTGTGTGTGCACTTAGTCTTCCCTATTTTTTGTTGTTGTTGTTTTGTTTCACTTTGTTGCTATTCCAGTTCGTTTTTGGATATGTGTGTGTGCACATGTGTGTTCAATTTTTGTTTGTTTGTTTGTTTGTTTGTTTTTGCTTTGGTTTCTATTTTCATTGTTCTGGTTTGTTTTTGGTTTTTTTTTTCCTTTTTTTATTTTTACCCATCTTATTTCATTCTATTTTTCTCTGTTCTTCTCATTATTGCTACCATATCTTGGATGCAGGATGTACACACACCTAGCCATTGCATGGCAATATACAGTGGTGGTGGGGAATGGGCTCAGTGAACACATTCCACAATCAGTGAATGTTGAGATTTGCAAGTAGTTTCTGAATCCTAGTTCCCCATTCTCTGCCTTATTTGACTTTCAAAAACTACAAGAGACAGCAAAGCTTTCCACCCACAGTCCTGTTTCAAAATGGAACAAATCCAGAGCCTGGGTCAAGGGAAGAAAAGAAGACTGAGCAAACATCAGAAGCAAAAGCCTTTCCCACTACCATTGAATAATGGAACTAAAGAGAAAAGCAAGAGATCTGTCACAAATGAGGAAAAACCAATGGAAGACCAAAGTAAATTTCAAGTGTAACAAAGAGAAAACACCTGAAAAAATCAAAACTTGAAGCCCAAACAATGGAAGTCACCAACCACTGGCCCCATCATATAACAGGGATTAGGAAATGGATGAAAAGAGTGAATAAGACTCAAGAAAGACAAGATTCAACACTGAAAGAACTTGTTACAGAGATTTTGATAATTAAAAAATTTTATCCAGAAAATAAATAACAATATGACTAGCATGGAAAGCAGAATTAATCTAGCAGAAGAAAGAATCTAAGAACTTGAAGACTAGACCATGGAATTAGCATGATCTGTATAAAACATAGAAAGAGGAGACTTCTGGCAAGATGGCGACGGGGCAACCTGGTCTATGAAACCCTCTGCAAAGGAGAACTGCAGTGGGTCTCTGGTTCTCTCCCCAGGGGCTGCAGACCCCAACATTGCAGCCTGCTCTTCACACGGAGCTTGGCCGTTGCCACCACTGGGGCATCACAGCGGTCTAGACAACCACTGGAGCGCAGACACAGCAGCCACCGGCACCGCTGCCATGGCCTCCATGGTGACCATAGCACATCGCGCCACCCATGCCTGAGGTGATCCACAACTTCAGTCCTTGAAGCTCCTGCAGAGAAGATCTGCTGGGATCACTGCCACCTCTCCTGCGACCGGGACGTCCTGCCTGCGGTGGGTCTCCTCCCATGTGCCCTGAGGCAGGCTTCCATCTCCAGCCTCTGCCAGTTCCTGTCCAGCACCACCCCCTCTGGGGCGAGCAACTGAGATAGCACCATGTGCTGGCGATTAAAGGTAACAACACTGAAACGGGAGAAACAAGCTTGAAAAACAGACACAGGCCAGAGTAGTAAACAGAGGGTGATCTGAACTGTCCTTCACAGCAGGCCAGGGGCAACTGACCCTAACTGTGAACTAATTTACCAGCTTGAAACGAAAGCTAGAAATCAGAGCTGAAAGGACATTAGACTTAAACGAAAAGTCTCAGAGTGTGCTCGACTGGTTCTGTTAGTTTAATGACTTAATTCTATTCCTACTGTATTGGTTCTTTTTTTCTTTTTTCCTCTTCCTTTTCTTCTCTCTGTAAACCATATCTTTGTATAGAGGAACAGCACATCAATAAGGTGGTTGGTTAGCTTGTAAGTTAGCATCATTGTATGTTTTATTTTTTTGTATGGGAGTTGGTTAGTCTGTAGCTGTGGTCTATTGTTTTTATCTGTTTCAGTATAGGTCTCTATCTCCATTTGTTGGTACACTCGTTTGTTTCCCCCCTTACTCCTCTATCTCTCCACTCCCCTCTTCAATCCATAGTCTGCTCCATTCTCTTCCCTCTGCTAACCACATTTTATTTCAGGGAGTAAACCTACAGCCTCACTGCATGGACAGATTCCAAGGCAGTGGGAAGTGGGTTTCAGATTATCCATACACCTGTCGGTGAATACCAGGACCTGCAGATAGATTTTTGGGTCACAGCTCTCCCCTTAAGGAAATCTAAAAACTGCAAAAAGAACCACCCCCAACCTACAGTGCAATTCCAGAATTGAACAAAGTAAGAGGGCATACATAAATAATAGGAGTTTGAACAAACAGAGGTAAAACCAATCCCTCTACCCCTGAATAACAGAATTAAAGAAGATGGTGACATGGAGGGAAGGAAAAAGTAGGGAGGTGGGAAAAACCACACAAATGAAGAAAAACCAAAAGAAGAATATAGGTCTCACACAGACCCCTGGGAGATCAGACACTGAGGA
>NW_006946272.1:34536-34856 GCF_000164805.1 Carlito syrichta | reverse complement strand
GCATGGAAAGCAGAATTAGCCAAGCAGAAGAAAGAATCTCACAGCTTGAAGACCAAAACAATGAACTAACCCAAACGGTCAAAAGCATAGAAAAGAAGCTCAAAAAGACAGAACAAAACCTGCAAGAGATGAAGGATCACTTCAAGGACCAAACCTAAGAGTAATTGGGCTTCCTGAGGCAGAGAGAGAATCAGAGGCTACACTGGAACAAACATTTCATAAAATCAAACAAGAAAAGTTCCCTAATCTCATCAAGGATGAAAAAATTCAAACACAAGAGATTCAGAGAACCCCTACAAGACAACAAATGAGAAGACCAA
>NW_006946272.1:33373-34112 GCF_000164805.1 Carlito syrichta | reverse complement strand
AGTACAGGCAAAAGATTAAAAACACACATGAACCAACTCCAAAACCAAAAGAAAGACAACAAACAAACAGGAACAACAACTCTGTAAGAGCCTTATGACAGGAATCAATTCTTGCATTTCAATTATTAGCCTAAATGAGAATGGATTAAATGCACCACTGAAAAGACAAAGAATGGCAAATATCATCAGGCAACAATCTATTGCCTTCAAGAGACTCAACTCACTAGAAAGGACACCCACAGACTCAAAGTAAGAGTATGGGAAACAAACTTTCAGGTGAACGGAATACAAAAGAAAGGAGGAGTAGCAATCTTAATTTCAGAAAAAATACCCTTCAAGCTATTAAAAACCAAAAAAGATACAGAAGGCCACTACATGATAAAAGGCTCAATCCATCAACAAGAAATATCTATCCTAAACATATATGCACCCAACATCGGTGCGCCAACTTTCATAAAGCAACTTCTAGGAAAACTAAACAAAGATATTGCCTCTAACACCATCATAACTGGGGACTTTAATACCCCACTCACAACCCTAGACAGAGCATCAGGAAAAAAAATCAGCAAAGGAGATCTAGAACCTCAATGTGACTTTGGACCAAATGGACTTAATTGTTACCTACAGAACACTCCATCCCAGGACCACAGAATACACATTCTACTCATCACCACATGGAACATATTCTAAGATCGACCACATAATTGGACACAAATCAAGTATAAGCAAATTTAAAAGG
>NW_006946272.1:30206-33353 GCF_000164805.1 Carlito syrichta | reverse complement strand
CACAGTGGAATAAAAATGAACATTGACACCAACAAGGTCCCCCCAAAACCCACAAAGACAAGGACACTAAACAGCATGATGCTAAACAACTTCAGGATCAATGATGAAATCAAAACAGAGATCAAAAGATACCTGGAAGCCAGGCTCGGTGGCTCAACCTGTAATCCCTCGCCTTTGGGAGGCTGAGGTGAGGGTATTGCCTGAGACCACAGTTACAAGACCCGCCTAAACAGCGAGACCTCATCTCTACAATAAATCAAAAAATCAGCTGGGTGTGGTAGCACATGCCTGTAATTCCAGCTACTTGGAGGCTGAGGCGGAAGGATCGCTGGAGCCCAGCCAGTCAAGGCTGTGGTAGCCGGGAGAGGCTACTGCACTCCAGTCTGGGTGACAGAATGAGACTCCAACTCCAAAAAGAAAAGAAACCTGGAAACAAATGAAATGAAGAAACATCTTACCAAAATCTCTGGGACGCCTTAAAAGCTGTAGTAAGAGGGGAATTTATATCCCTACAAACACACATGAAGAAAATGGAAGGAACACAAATTAACAGCCTAAAAGCCACCTAAGGAAGCTGGAAAAGCAAGACCACAAAAACCCTAATTTCAGCAGAAGAATCCAGATCACCAAAATAAAAGCCCAAATCCAGGACATAGAAGACAAAAAGATAATACAAAAAAAATCAATGAAACAAAAAGCTGGTTCTTTGAAAGGATAAAGAAGATGGATGGTCACCTAGCTAGACTGACCAAGAAAAAAAGAGAAAAAAACCCAAATAAACACAATCAGAAACACAAAAGATGAAGTCACATCTGACCCTGAAGAAATACAAAAGATCATTGGAGACTATTACATACACTTGTATGGAAACAAACTTGAAAACTTTAAGGAAATGGAGTACTTTCTGACATCACACAACCTACTTAGGTTGGAACAAGAAGAAATTGAGACCCTAAATAGACCAATAACAATAAAGGAAATCAATTACATAATAAGAAAACTACCTACAAAAAAGAGCCCTGGTCCAGATGGCTTTCCAGAAGAATTCTACAAGACATTTAAGGAGGAGCTGATACCAATCCTACTGAAAGTATTCCAGGCATTTGAAAAAGATGGAACTCTCCCCAAATCATTTTACGAAGCCAACATCACATTGATACCCAAGCCAGGTAAAGATCCAACAAAGAAAGAGACCAATATCTACAGGTCAGTATCTTTGATGAACATAGATGCTAAAATTCTCAACAAGATCCTAGCAAACCGGATTCAATAACACATCTCAAAAGTCATCCATCATGACCAAGTAGGCTTCATTCCTGGGATGCAAGGCTGGTTCCACATTTGTAAAACCATAAATGCAATTAAATACATCAACAGATGTCAAAACAAAAACCACATAATTATATCATTAGATGCAAAAAAAGCTTTTGATAAAATCCAGCACCGCTTCTTGATAAAAACCCTCGAACATCTAGGCATACAGGGAACATACCTCAAAATAGTAAAAGCCATCTACAAGAAACCCACAGCCAGCATACTCTTAAACGGAAAAAAATTGGAACCATTTCTCCTGAAAACTGGAACAAGACAAGGATGCCCACTCTCACCCCTCCTGTTCAACATAGTATTGGAAGTACTGGTTCGAGCAATCAGAGAAGAGAAGGCAATCAGAGCTATTTCAAATAGGAAAAGAGGAAGTCAAGTTATCTCTCTTTGCAGATGATATGATTGTGTACCTTGAAAACGCAAGAGAATCTGTCAAAAATCTCCTTACACTGATAAAGGCCTTTGACAAACTCTCCGGATACAAAATAAATGTGCAAAAGACAATCGCGTTTCTTTACACCAATAATAAGCAAACAGAAACCCAAATAAAAAACACAATTCCATTCACAATAGTCACAAAAAAAAACAAAATACCTTGGCATCTTCCTAACCAGAGACGTGAAAGACCTTTACAATGAAAACTACAAAACACTGCTCAAAGAAATCAAAGATGAAACAAACAAGTGGAAAAATATCCATCCCATGATCATGGATTGGAAGAATCTACATTGTGAAGATGTCTATCTTACCTAAGGCAATCTATAGATTCGATGCAATACCCATCAAATTACCAGCAACATTCTTCTGAGACCTAGAAAAAACAACACAGGAATTCATATGGAAACAAACGTCCAAGAGTAGCCAGAAGAATGCTCAGCAAAAAAAACAAAGCAGGTGGTATCACATTACCAGACTTCAAACTTTACTATAAAGCTACAATCATCAAAACAGCTTGGTATTGGTATAGGAACAGGCATATACATCAATGGAATAGAAATGAGATTCCAGAAGCAAAACCTCAATTTCTCAACCAACTCATCTTCGACAAAGCCTCCACCACCTACCAATGGGGAGAGGAGAACCTATTCAGTAAATGGTGCTGGGAAAATTGGCTGACCACATGCAGAAGATTGAAACAGGACCCCTATCTATCCCCATGCACAAAGGTTAAGCTCCAAATGGATCAGAGAACTAAATGTAAAATCTCAAACCATAAGACCCTTAGAAAATGAAGGACATACCCTCATGGAAATCGGAACTGGCATCCAATTCTGTACAAAACCCGAAACCCACAGGACTTAAGAGAGAAGATAGACAAATGGGACCTTATTAAACTGACAAGCTTCTGCAAAGCCAAAGAAACCATCAAGAGAGCAGGGAGACAGCCTACAGACTGGGAAAAAGTTTTGCCAACTCTAGGTCTGACAAAGGCTTAACATCCTGGATCTACAAGGAACTGAAGCGTACTGAAAAGAAGAAAACAAACAACCCCATTATAAAATGGGCAAAAGACATGAACAGACACTTCACAAAAGAAGACATTCGAGCAGCCAACAAACACATGAAGAAATGTTCAACCTCACTAATCATCAGGGAGATGCTAATCAAAACCACAGTGAGACACCACCTAACTCCAGTCAGAATGGTAATTATCACAACTCGAAAAATAACAGCTGCTGGAGAGGGTGTGGTGAAAAGCAAACACTTCTACACAGTTAGTGGGAGTGTAAACTAGTGTAACCTCTGTGGAAAGTAGTGTGAAGATTCCTAAAAGCTCTAAATATCAACCTCCCATATGACCCCACAATTCCCCTACTGGGA
>NW_006946272.1:24935-30186 GCF_000164805.1 Carlito syrichta | reverse complement strand
CTGGGAATATATCCTGAAGAAACTCAAATCACTCCATAAAAAAAGATACCTGCACACATATGTTTATCACAGCATTGTTCACAATAGCAAGAACCTGGAAGCAACCATGCTGCCCATCAAAAGAGGACTGGATTTTAAAAATGTGGTACATGTACACGATGGAATACTACGCAGTCATAAGAAGGAAGAAAATCTTGAATTTCGCAGCAACCTGGATGGAACTAGAGTCTATAATACTGACTGACCTCTCACAGAAACAAAGATCCAAGTATCACATGTTCTCACTCATATAATGGACATTTAACATCCAATGTAATACTATAAGAAAATGACTGACAGTAGTGGGAAACTATGGGGGGAGAGATGGGATTAATGGTAATATATATCTGTCTTGTGATGGGGAAACACCTCTTATCAACAGGGTGCCTTTATGAAACGTATTTGTATACCTAACCCTTAACTGTACCCCACAAAACCATAATAAAAAATATTGATTAAAAAATTTTTAAAAATAAATAAATAAAACATAGAAAGAAAACTCAGAAAGAAAGAACAAGGTCTAAAAGAGATGTGCAATTATATCAAGAGGCCTAACCAACACTTGATTGGTATCCCAGAAAAAAAAAGGAAAATGGAAAACACCTTGGAGCAAGTATTCCAGAAGGTTATCCAAGAAAACTTTCCCCATCTCAACAGAAATATGACCAGTCAAACACAAGAGATACACAGAATTCCCACAAGACATCAAATGAGAAGACCAACCCCTAGATACATAGTAATTCACCTAAACAAAGTAGGCACAAAAGAAAAAATCCTAAAGGCAGCAATAAAGGCCAGACTACTTCCCGGGGAAAACAAATCAGAATAGCAGCAGACCTATCAGCAGAAACACTATAAAGAAGAAGAGACTAGAGTCCAATATTCAAAGTCCTCAAAGATAAACAATTTTAACCAAGATTTTCTACCCAGCCAAGCTCAGCTTCATCAGTAATGGAGAATTAAAATCCTTTCCAGATATCCAACCCCTAAGAGATTATGCAGCTTCCAGACCAGCTCTACAGGAGACATTTTAAAAGGTATTAAGCACAGAAGAAAAGAAAAAAATAATGACTACACACTTCTCAAGAGAAGAGCAGAGCACAGAATCAACTGAGAATACACTGTAACAACAAACTTGAAAACACACACATACACCATACATCATCCCAAAAGCTAAAAGAAAACAAGCCAACAAACAAAGAAAAAATTTTATAAGACCCTTATGAAAGGGATAAACAATCACATTTCAATAATCAGCCTGAATGTGAATGGATTAATCAATCACATTTCAGTAATCAGCCTGAATGTGAATGGACTAAATGCACCACTGAAAAGACACAGAATGGCAAACTGGATAAGAAACCATGACCCAAATATGTGATGCATCCAAGAAACTCACCTCACCACAAGGGACAGACACAGACTCAAAGTTAAAGGATGGAAAACAATTTTCCAGGCAAATGGATCACAAAAGAAGGCAGGAGTCGTGATCCTAATATCAGACAAAACAACCTTTAAGCTATCAAAAATTTAAAAAGATATGAAAGGACATTACATAATGATAAAAGGTTCAAACCATCAAAAACTATTCATCCTAAACTCATATGCACCCAACACAGGAGCACCAGCATTTAAAAAGCAACTACTTAGTAAACTAAAAAAGATATATACCCTAATGCTATTATAGCAGGGGACTTGAATACCCCAATAACAGCCCTAGATGGATCATTGAGGCAAAATATCAACAAGGAGATCCAGAACCTAAACTTGACACTCGACCAAATGGACATAATAGATACCTATAGAATATTCCATCCAACAACCCCAGAACATACATTCTACTCATCATCACATGGAAAATACTCCAAGATTGATCACATCCTCAGTCATAAACCAAGTAAAAACAAATTTCATAAGGTTGAAATATTGCCATGCACCTTCTCAGACCACAGTGGAATAAAAATAAATGTCAACACCAACAAAATTTCCCCAAAACCCACGAAGACATGGACACTAAACAACATCATGCTGAATGACTACTGGGTCAACACTGAAATCAAAACAGAAATTAAAAGATCCTTGGAAACAAATGAAAATGATGAGACATCTTACCAAAATCTCTGGGATGCCATGAAAGCAATTCTAAGAGGGAAATTTCTATCTCTATGAGCACACATCAAGAAAATGGAAAGATCACAAGCTGACTGTCTAACAAATACCTAAGGGAGCTAGAAAGAGAAGACCACCAGAACTCTAATTTTAGCAGAAGAATTCAGATCACCAAAATAAGAGCCCAAATATGGGACACAGAAGAAAAAAACATCATAGAAAACCAACAAAGCAAAAAGCTGGTTCTTTGAAAGAATTAATAAGATTGATGGACCCTAGCCAGAATGACCAAGAAAAAGAGAAAGCCCAAATAAACACAATCAGAAATACAAAAGATCAAATCACAACTGACCTCGAAGAAATACAAAAGATTATCAGAGATTACTATGCATACCTGTATGGAAGAAAACTTGATACCCTAAATTAAATGGAGAACTTTCTGACATCACAAACCTCCCCAGGTTGAAAAAAGAAGACATTGAGATACTAAATAGACTAATAACAACCCAGGAAATTGACTCTGTCATATGAAAACTACCTACAAAATAAAAGTCCTGGGCAGGACAATTTTCCAGAAAAAACTACAAAACATACAAGGAGGAACTGATACCAATCCTACTGAAAGCATTCCAGGCAATTGAGTAAGATGGAATTCTCCCCAAATCATTTTATGAAACTAACATCACACTGATGCCCAAACTGGGTAAAGATCCAACAAAAAAAGAGAACTACAGGCCAATATCCCTTATGAACATAGATGCAAAAATTCTCAATAAGATTCTAGCAAATTGGATCCAAAAACACATCTCAAAAATCATCCACCATGACTAGTAGGCTTCATCCCCAGGATGCAGGGCTGGTTCAACATCCCCAAGACAATAAATGTAATTAAATACATCAACAGATATAAAAACAAGAACCAGATGATTATATCATTAGATGCAGAAAAAGCTTTTGATATACTCCAGCATCCCCCCTTGATAAAAACCATCAAATATAGAGAAGGAACACGCCTCAAAATAGCACCATCTATGATAAACCCACAGCTAGCATACTGCCAAATGGACAGAAATTGGAAACATTTTCTCTGAAAACTGGAACAAGACAAGGCTGCCCAGTCTCACCCCACTTGTTCAATATTGTGTTGGAAGTTCTAGCTAGGGCAACTAGACAAGAGAAGGAAATCAGGGGTATCCAAATAGGAAAAGAGGAAGTGACATTATCCCTCTTAGTTGATGATATGATCCTATACCTTGAAAATCCAAAATCTGTCAAAAACCTGTTTGCACTGATAAAAGATTTTGGCAAGGTCTCAGGGTACAAAATAACTGTGCAAAGAACAGTTACATTCTTATATACCAACAACAAGCAGGCAGGGATCCAAATTAAAAGCACACTCCCATTCACAAGAGCCACTAAAAGAATGAAGTACTTTGGTATCTTCCTAACCAGAGACATGAAAGACCCTAATGACGAGAACTACAAAACACTCCTCAGAGAAATTCAAGAAGACACAAACAAATGGAAAAATATTCCATGCTCGTGAATAGGAAAAATCAAAATTGTTAAGATGTCTATCTTACTTAAGACAATCTATACAGATTCAATGCAATACCCATCAAATTAGCAAGATCATTCTTCTCATACCTGGAAATGATAATATGGAAATTCATATGGAAACATAAATGACCACGGATAGCCTTAACAATCCTTAGTGAAAGAAACAAAGCAGGAGGTATCACACTTCCAGACGTCAAACTTTACTACAAGACTACAGTAATCAAAACAGCCTGGAATGGGACAAGAACAGGCATATAGACCAAAGGAACAGGATAGAGATTCCAGTAGCAAAGTCTCAATTTCTCAACCAACTCATCTTTGACAACGCCTCCAACAACAACCACTGGGGAAAGCAGAACCTAGTTAGTAAATGATGCGGGGAAAACTGGCTGATCACATGAAGATTGAAACAGGATCCCTACCTATTACCATACACAAAAATTAACTCTAAATGGATCAAAGACCTAAGCATAAAACCACAAACTATAAGAATCTTAGAAAATATGGAGACATCCTTATGGAAACTTGAACTGGCAACAAATTCCTGATAAAAACCCCAAGTTCAAATACCACAAGAAATAAGATAGACAAGTAGGACCTCATCAAACTGACGAGCTTCTGCAAAGCAAAAAAAACCATCAAGAGAGCAGGGAGACAGCCCACAGAATGAGCAAAAAATTTGCCAACTGTGTTTCTGATAAAGCCCTAACATCTAGGATCTACAAGGAACTCAAACACACCAAAAGCAAAAAAAAAAAAAGTAGCCCCATTAAAAAGTGGGCAAAAGACATGAATAGACATTTCTCAAAAGAAGATATATTGGCAGCCAACAGACACATGAAAAAGTGCTCAGCCTCACTCATCATCAGAGAAACGCAAATCAAAGCCACACTAAGATCCCATCCAACCCCAGTAAGAATAGCCATCATTAATAAAACAAACAGCAGCAGATGCTGGAGAGAATGCGGAGAAAAAGGAACATTTCCACACTGCTGGTGGGAATGCAAACTAGTGCAACCTCTTTGGAAGACAGTGTGGCAATTTCTGAAAGAACTAGAAATTGAACTTCCATATGACCCAGCAATCCCCCTATTGGGAAAATATTCAGAGAAACTCAAGTCATTCTACCATGAAGATACCTGTACACACGTTTGTTGCAGCTCTATTCACAATGGCAAAAACATAGAACCAACCATACTGCCCATCAAAGCTAGACTGGATAAAGAAAATGTAGTACATAAACACAATGGAATATTATACAGCCATAAAGAAGGTCAAACATATGAACTTTGCAGCAACTTGGATGGATTTAGTGTCTATCATACTCAACGATCTATCACAGAAACAAAGAACAGAGTACCATATGTTCTCACTCATAAGTAGACCTTGAAAAATTATCATGAACCAACCATGCTGTCCATCAAAAGAGGACTGGATTTTAAAAATGTGGTACAAATACACTATGGAATACTATGCAGCCATCAAAAAGAACAAAATCATGAATTTCGCAGCAACCTGGATGGAACTAGAATCTATAATACTG
>NW_006946272.1:4380-24859 GCF_000164805.1 Carlito syrichta | reverse complement strand
TCTCACAGAAACAAAGATCTGAGTATCACATGTTCTCACTCATATAGTGGACCTTGAATATCCAATGTAATACTATAAGAAAATGATTGACAGTGGTGGGAAACTATGGGAGGGGGGAGGGAGATGGGATTAATGGTAGTAAATATCTGTCTGAGGATGGGGAGATACCTCTTATCAACAAGTGTGCCTGAATGAACCATATTTGTATACCTAACCCTTAACTGTACCCCACAATATCATAATAAAAAATATTGATTATAAAAAAAAGAAAAGAAAAATTATCATAACACTATAAGAAAGTGATTGGCAGTAGTGGGAAACTACCAGGGGGGGGGGTGGGATTGGCAGTTGAGGGAAACTGCCAGGGGAGGGAGGGGCACACCTCATCAACAGGGGATACCTGCATAATGAACATTTGTACCCCACATTTTTAAAATAAAATACAATAATAAAAGACAAAAATCTGATGTGATCACATATTTTCAGAATTTCTATAGAAAATCTGGGTCAATACTTGCTCCAGCTTATTTGTTTCAAACACACAAAATCAAGAGATTATTACTTATTGAACTTTCCTCAATGATATCAATGAAGTATAGTTAAATGCCAACACTTTAAGTCATTTCTGCTCCTGCTGATGTTCGAAAGGGCTTACAATATTTCTCATCTTTTCAGACAGACTTGGGATCTGAGCAAAATTGATTTGTTTCTTAACCAATTCAGCCTTGTTGGGGAGGGAGGTCATAATGATCTCTGACAAAGAAATATTGTGAGCAAAAGACTAAAAACAATTGTATAGAAAGTTAATAGTGCCAATATAATTTTTAAATAGTTTTTTAAAAGTAAAAAACACAGAAATCTATTCTTACTGAATTCTGACTCCTGGTTTCTGATCTTGCTTTTGCATGGCATTTGTCAGGTACACGCCCTCAGCTGAAGAGAGAAAAGAAGACAATGAAATAACTCAAAGAAAAAAGATTTAAACTAGATGAAGTCACATATAGGTTTTTCCAAGTCACATTTGTCATGCTGAAACTTGTAACTCACTGAAAAATAATACATGTTTTCCTGGTCCTGACATCCAAGAGCCAATGTTTCCTTTCTTGGGCATAAGAATATCCAGAGCTGTATTTAATTGGCAATCATGTGTTTTGAAGTGTAGACCTAGCTGGCATACTCGCAGTGACCACATTGTGTTGATCATTTTTTCATTCAATACATTGTTCCACGATTAATATGCAAGTAAATGATGTATTTGCTTTATAGATATAGTCCAGGAAGTTCAAAGAAACTGGCTTCTTATCCATATGGAAAAATCTTCTGGTGAATTTCTTTCAGAATAGACCAAAATTGATCTAGAATATGATCTTATATGTTTACATCTGTCAAAGCAGACACACAAACACACACACACACACACACACACACACACACACACACACACACACACACACACCCTTGGCTACAAAGTTGAATGAAAAGAGAAATTTGGTATGATGCTAGTCTGATAATTGGGGGTCCCTGTCCTATATTTTCTGAGGAGATTGGATCCCAGTACCAGGCATGGGCACTTAGGAGTTAAAGTAAAGACCTCCTCCTAGGTGTGCATTAATTCATCACAGAAATGCAACGATGCTAAGCATGCCAAGGACTACAGAAAAAAAGAAAATGATAATGCATGATGTCTACATGATAAGGGGACACACAGGGTTGAGCACGCCCTCTGGAATCGCACTGCCAGGGTTCAAAGCCTGGCTGGGCCACTATCCCACGTTAACACCCAAGGAACATTCTAAAGCGTGAGTGATTGTACCCAATTTATAAAAAGAAATTCAGAGGACCTGCCTTCTGGGGAGAGATGTCATGGGGTGCAGCTTCCCGCTAAGTTCGACAACCGCGTCATCTCCTTGGGACCCTTCACCGCTGGGCTCATGAACCCTGCGACCAGGGGGCGTGGAGATGGGAGAGGTCCTGGAGGAACTTGACAGGACCTGTGTGGCTCCTGGGCTGAGCTTTGAGCAGGCTCCACCCTGGGGACTCAGAGGACGCGGCCAGAACACACAGTCAGCGAGTGCCCAAGTCAGGAAGTCCCCTTCCATCCCCACAGCATGGCCCACCTGGTGAGCATCTCCTCCAAGCAGCAGCAAGAAGCCCCCAGGGCTGGCACGTCCAACTGTGCTGGCGGTTGGCGGGGCCTCGTGCGGTGTCCGTGGTCGCCTCTTCTTGGCTCTAGGCTGGGCCCTCGCGCCCTCCCTGGCGCGCCCGTGGAGCGAGCCCCATTGACATGTCACAGACACAGGGCTGGGCAGTGTGTGCTTGGCTAGGAGGGGAGTCGGTTGCTAAGGAGACTTGTCTCCGTGGCTTACTCTTTTCTGGCGATCGTAGGCCATACGACCAGCTCTCAAGGGGCAATTTTCTCACTCAACTAGATTCCGGTGCGGCTGGTGGTGCGATGGCGCCTGCTCCCACCCACTCCCCTGTTCTACCAGGTTCCCCGCCTAGCTAAGGTCACCCCACGGGGGTCTGCACCTGCACCTGCTCTGGTCCTGCTTACAGGCTGCTCAGCCTGCATTTGGGCCGTGTGCCTCCACCACCTAGATTCTACATTGCCCAGAAGGAACGGTGTCCTTTTCCACAGGCCGCGGGCTCCTCTCTGAGCACCCAATCGCCTGAATCCTGGGGTCAACCCCGGAAGAAGGAACCCGCACTGTCCACGGGGAATTTGCTGACGGATGGACGCTTGACCTCCGCAAGGATTCCTCATCTCAGCCACAAGTATACCCTCCTGCCTTCGCCACCTAAGCAGGCTGTCAATCCTAGAAAACTGACGCCTTCCAGGCTCCCCCAAGAAGATCAACGGAGGGCCCAAGAAGGGCCCAAGAAGAGCCCAAAAAGGTAATGAAAGGAGGATTAGGTTGGGACCAAAGAGGAAGAGGTCTAGAAAAGGGCCCATCCTAGCAAGGAGGAAGTGTCCTTGACATCCAGGCTCCTAGAGACCCAGGGTTAACTCTCTTCCTTGTGGTGCAGTCCTGGGCTGCTGGAGGGAAAATTCCCTTGCTCAGACTCAAAAGACAACTTGAGTGAGAAGGCCCAGTTGTCTCTGATGAGCTCCTTCTGGGAAGAACACACCCATCCCAGTTCACACAGCTCTGCTGGGGAAGTCCAGCCTCTTGGAACAGATGCAACCACAGTCCTGGACCCAGCCCCAGGCTTCTCCTAGCAGCTGGAGAGGTCCACCAAGGGAATGCTGGGGTGTCCAACTCGCCAGGTTTGCTGATGTTGCTGATGCTGGAGAAGGAGATACAGCACACCAAGCCGTCAGATAGTCTACCATGAGCCTTCCCCACCCAGCTGCCAGTCATAGGCCCTGCCAAGGATAAGGTCAATTTCACTGCTACTGATATTGCCACCTCCACTGCAACTGCTACGGGATAGAGGTGAGCAGCCCTCACAAATCCAATGTCTCTACACGGCTATTCAGAAAGACCTAAGCTCCTTAGGGAAGAACATTGGGAGTAAAAGAAATAGCAAAATCTTAGAGGATAAGATGGAGGCTTTGGAGGATAAAACATAAACTATGGCAAATGGCAAAGCCACCCAATCTGTCCCTTTTTTTCCTCACCTGCTGAAAAGACCACAGACTCCTTGCCTCTGGTCACTTGCACTTTGCAGGTCCCAACTCCTCCTGGCGCCACTGACTTGGCCCACCTGGCTGCCAACTCTCCTATCCTGCCTGCCCCTCTGCTGCTGCTCTGTCAAGTCTCACTTCTGAAAAAGGAAGTCCCAGACATCTATGTGTGTAGGAACACTGCTTGTCCAGTCCATTTACCATGACCACTGTTACCCTGACATGCCAGTAAATTCCACAAGATTCATTTCTAGCATCTCAGCTAACACATCTGCTCACTTGACCTCGCATCCCACTGCAGACCCTGGGGTCATTTACATTGATAGTGCTCCTCTTTCTAAGGCTGCAACTTCCAGATCATCCCCAGCTTAAGGGTGAGTTCACTCCCATTTTCCTCAATCCAAAACTGTGTGCAGTAGTACCCAGAAAAGTCATCAGCATGGGTCTGCCCACCTACATTTATTTTCTCCATTTCTACTCCAACATTTAATCATCCCTTTGACTGGAAATCTACCCATTAGCACATTCTTAGGACACCCAATGGGCAACAGCAGGCACTCTGTCTCCCCAGTGCCCTGTTTTGGCAAGACTTCCTATCATGGTTCCTCCAGTGACCTCCGCTCTAGTGAGCAGCACCTCTACCACATCACTGTCCAAGCCAACCTTTGACTCCATTGTCATAGACACCACCCTTCCTTCCAAGGTTGTCAGCTTCCAGTTTCCCCTATTAACAAAGAGCCCTGATGCCCCATTGCTACACATGGGTGGTGTAATGAAGCACAGCATTGTAGATTTGTAGAAAGCCCTCTAGTCTCCATTTGAGTCAAAACATCAGTGAACCACCCAGCTAGGTTGTTTCTTGTGACTGTAGAGTAGCCAGCATCATTGATCAAATACTTGTATTTGGAGACTCCTGGTCAGGACAACTGTGCCGGTGATATAAGGATGAAAAGCAGCCACTGGAGCACCCTTGCACTTGGTAAGAGCTTCAGGAGCCACCATTCCATGGATGACTCCTCTCATGGATCTCGTTACAAAATGGGAAAGTCTCTCTCCACATACGGCTTGCACGAAAGGATATTGGTCCATGAGAAAGGTACTCAGTCCCTTTAAGTATACCTTTTAAGGTGTACTTGACTGGCCCTAATTATATAAGAGGCCCAAACACTCAAGAGCTGTGTATGCACATGTGTATGAATGTTTATGTATATGAGAAACCACTGGGGCAGACCAGTTAGTTAGAAGACACTGTATTAGAGATACTCCATCATGGAGAGTAGAAGAGACCTGCATGTACCCTAATCCAGGCCCTCCATGATTTGATGTTAACCTAGATGATCCAAGCTCTGAACCAGATCTCTGTAGTAGACTGGGAGAATGGTTACCGCTGTTTCCATGTGCTTCTCTTCCCCTTTAAGATTCTTGTTCATCTGTCTTTGTTCTTTGACTCAACTTGGAGGAAGAATTGACATGTAAGAGGGCTGATGTGCTTTAAGCCAGACTTTATGCAAAATATTCTGTGCCCCAGAGACTAGGATGTGAAAGTAGCTACTTTTATGGCTTCACATGTTGAGCCCTGAAGTCTCTGTGAAATCAGAGTGTCCAAGATGATAACCTAGAGTCAACCAAAACTAATATACTAAGCCCCCCAACCAACTGAATAGACTACCTCTTTTGACTAAGGGACCTCAAAGAAATCTAAAACACTAAATTCTAGTCCATAACAGAAGAGGGATTGAACACACTTCCTTATACGCCCTCCATTTTGAGGTTTAGGCTCAACAGAGTGGCATGAACATTAAAATAGAGATAAGACTGATAAAGGAGACATTTTTTGGTGGCAATTAGATATCAAATTCCACCATAATTCAGGTATAGTATCACCTGCTGAGAACTGCCACCCATGTGATATCTATGTAACAAAAATCTTGGTTTCCACAATCTGTGATTTTAGTTTAATCATTTCTGTCTACTGACTTCTTAACTCTTTAGACAAAACTAATCCTTTAACCAACTACCAGTCAGAAAATCTTTGAGTCTATATATATATATTACTTATCAGTCCCTGGAGCAACATGCCTTTCTGGGCCAATCCAGAAATTTCTGTCTCCCTAAAACATATCAAACCAAACTGAAACCTGACTACCTTAGACACATTTTCTCAGTCTCTCTTGAGACTGCTGTACCATGGTCACTAATATTGACTCAGAACAAACCACTTCAAATATTTTACCTACTTTGGCTTTTTCATCAATACCAGGAGGAAATGAGGGTCAGATGGGGGAAAGACGAGGTGATCCCCCCCCTTGCTTCTTACTTTTATTCTTTTTTTTCCTTTATGATTCTCACTTCACTGGAGACTCTAACCTCCCTGATGTGTGTCAGGAAACTTCACATGCTAATTTAGTTGTTTAAAATATTTCAATGTCTTTTTGTTCAATTTTACTTAGGTCAGCCATCCTCACAGATTCCCACTTCAGAGAAGCTGGACTTGACATCTGTCTTCTTGCATCTCTGTCAATCATGTTTGCTTTTATCTATCTATTCTGCAAGCTTTTACATTTTGTCATGCAATTGCAGCAAAGTATTTCATATTTTGACTCTAAGGACTAGCTGGGAATTGTGCTCTCAGAAGCCTCAAGAGAGGAGTGTAATCTTCAGATGTGCATTCCAGTGAGGAAAACTAAGGCTCGCAGAATCAAACAGCTTCTAATTGTTACAGCCATGATATAAATCTTGAGAACACATCTGACTCTAAGAAATCTCTCCAGGAGTTGGGTAGGAACCAAGATTTTCAGTGTCATTGGGTGTTGACAGTCTCATGGATGAGCTGGGCTTACAATGGCACCTAGGGACAAAAAAGAGGCAGTGACAGATCTCCAGAAGCAGGAGGTAAGTCACACCATGCAGGGCTACACAGGTAATTACAAGGGTCAGTGAGGAGTAGAGGGAACAAAAGCGAAAGCCTGAACAAGATCCCCTATTGTGGTTTCTCTCTCCTGAAGACCCACTCTGGTGACTGTCGGGTGTCCACTGGGCTGGGATCCTCCACTTAGAGTTGGAATCAGAATATTCCATGTCTTTAGAGATGGGCAGAAATGTGAATAAGATTCTAGGAGTTGATGTGTGACAGGACTTCAGGAAGGCCTGACAAATAGTAAACAGTACTGCTTTCCTTCATCAGCTACACCAGAGTCTTGTCAGATGCTCTTCAAAAGACAATTTTTTTCTGTCAGAACAAAAATGTGACTATAACCTATATACGCCAAATTTCAAAAACTGCTTTTGCTTATCTCATTTCACCACAGACTCACCGCATGCCTCCAATGACAAAACTCCATATTTTCAAGGAGGAGAGAGGCCAAAGGAGAGAAGTTAAGGAAGTTTTTTTCCTCACTCACATAGAAAGTAGTAGCAATAGGTGAGAAAAACAAGTCTGACTGCTATAAAACTTCTCTCTTTACACTTGATGCAGCAGTACATACATCAAAAAGAATCACAGAAGTGTAGAACATATGTCACAGGCATATCACTTGGTTGGAGGTAGTTTTAACATATAATGGTTAATCAGCCTATTTAATATACTATACCACTCCTCTCTCCAATTAGGACAGTTTGATATTATGGGTTTGTATATAAAACAAACAAAAAAAAACAAAAACAAAGAAAAAGAAACAAATAAGGGTAAAGTCAATGTGTACAGAATGGGAAAAAACATTTGCAAATCATACAATTCATAAGGGTTTAATCTCCAAAACATGTAATGTACAACTCCAACTCAACAACAACAACAAAACCTTTATAGCCTGGCTAAAAATAGACTGAAGACTTGGATAGATATTTTTCCCAAAAAAAGCACACAAATAGCCAAAAGATATAAGAATTTCAGAACCAGAAGAAAAACTTTCAAATTAGCCCTATCAGAATAGAATACAAAAAAAAGAATCAAGAGAATAAGGCAAAGTCTTCAAGAAATGTAGGATTAGGTAAACTATCCAAACCTAAGGCTCATAGATGTTCCCCAGGAAGAAGAGAGAGCAATGGGTTTAGAAGGCCTATTTGAGGAAAATATTTGGGAAAACATTCCTGGCATTGCCAGAGGTTGAAACATCCAGGTACAAGAAGTCCAAATATCTCCTGACAAATTCTCTGCAAAAAGATCATCCTCAAGGTATATAGTCAGGTTATGTACAGTCAATGTATAAGAGCATTGAGACAAAGGCATCTAATAACTTATAAAGGCAAACCTATCAGACTAACTGCAGATTTCCCAGCAGAAACTCTACAATCCAGTAGGGATTTGGGCCCTATCATCAATCCCCTCAAACAGAATAGCTATCGCTACAAAAAATTGTTTCACAAAATAAAGTTTTAAAATGAAAGAGAAATAGAGACTTTCTCAGACAACAAATGCTGAGGGAATTTGTCACCACTAAACTGGCTCTCCAAGAAATACTCGAAAAAATTTTAAATGTTAAAACAAAAGATAAAAATGCAGCAGTAGAGAAACACTGAAAATTATAAAGCTCACAAAATCTACAGAATATCAAGGCAATAGAGAAAACAAAGCAACCAGGTAAAAATCAGCATAATGAGTGGAGCAGTACCTTACATGTCAATGCTAAGACTTAAAGATAATAGCCTCAATGTCCCATGATAAATATATAAATCAATAGAATGGATTTTTTAAAGAAACATACAATCCAAACATCTGCTCCTTTCAAGAGACTGACTTATCAAACAAGTCTCCTATGGACTCAAGATAAAAGAGTGGGAAAAAATATTCTATGTAATTGGAAACCAAAAGCAAGCAGTAGTAGCTATTCTCATACTGATTAAACAAACTTTAAGTTAACAAAAGCAAAAAAAAAAAAAAAGAGAGAGTCATTATATACTGATAAAGATATCAATCTAAGAACAAGATATAACAGTTTTCAATATATATGCACCTACCACTAGAGCTTACAGTGTTATAAAACATATTTTAATAAACCTAAGAAAAGAGCTAGACAGCAATACAATAACAGAGTAAGATTTCAACACTCCACTGACAGCAATAAAAAACTTATCTAGGCAAAAAGACAACAAGGAACATTGGAGTTAAACTGGACCCTAGAGCAAATGAACCTAACAGACATCTACAGAATATTTTACCACAAAAATACAGAATATACATCTTTCTCATCAGAACATGGAACATTCTCCAACTTAGGTTATTTCATAGGTGTAAATCAAGTCTCAACAATAAAAAATCAAAATTACATCAAGCACATACTCAGACAACAGTAGAATAAAACCAGAAATCAAATTAAAGTGAATTCTCAAAAATCAAACAAATACATCCTCCTCCTGAATGGTCTTTGAGTCAACAATAAAATCAAGCCGGCAATTTAAAATATTTCTTAAAGTGAATGTCAACAGCAACTCAAGTTATCAAAACCTCTATAGTACACAATAAATTGGATTATAGGAAAATGTATAGTGCCTTAAGGCCTACCTTGAAAACACTGAAGGATCACGTATGGACAACCTAACATCACCCTACAAGGAAATAGAAAAACATGAACCACCAAAATCCACAGTTAGCAAAAGGAAGAAATAACAAAGATTAGTACAGAAGTAAACAAAATGGAAACAAAAAAATAATACAAATAATAAAAGAAAAATTTGGTATTTTAAAAAGATAAACAAAACTGATAGAACACTAGCTAGAAGCCGGGCTCGGTGGCTCAGCCTGTAATCCCGCGCCTTTGGGAGGCTGAGGTGAGTGGATTGCCTGAGCCCGCGGGTTCGAGACCCGCCTGGGCAGCGAGACCTCATCTCTACAATAAATCAAAAAATCAGCCGGGCATGGTAGCACATGCCTGTAATTCCGGCTACTTGGAAGGCTGAGGTGGAAGGATCACCGGAGCCCAGCAGGTCGAGGCTGCGGTGGCCGGAAGTGGCCACTGCACTCCAGTCTGGGTGACAGAGTGAGACTCCAACTCAAAAAAAAAAAGAACACTAGCTAGATTAATTAAGAAGAGGAAAGAAGATTCAGATTAGCTCAGTAAGAAATGGAAATGGAGACATTACATCTGAGATTATTATGAACACCTCTATGAAGACAAGCTACCGAATCTAGAGATAATGGATACATTATTAGGAGCATGCAAAACACCAACCTTGAATCAGAAAGAAGTAGAATCCTTGACAGACCAACAATGAGCAGCAAAATTGAATCTGTAATTAAAAGTCTCTCAACAAAAAAGCGTTTAGGACTGGACAGATTCACACCCAAATTCTACCATACATTTAAGGCAGAACTGATCCCAATCCTACTAAAGATATTCCATGAGATTGCAAAGGAATGAATTCTCCCTAACTCATTCTATGAAGCCAATATTACCCCAAAACCAAAGTCAGAAAATACACAACAAAAATAAAGAGAACTATAGGCCAATAAACCTTTTGAATAGAGATGTAAACTTCCTTAATGAAATACTAGCCAACTGAATCCAACAGTGGATAAAAAAAAAAAATCTACAATGATTAATTGAATTGTATTTCAGGGATGCAAAGACAGTTCAACAAATGCACATCAATAAATACAATTTAAAACAGAATTAAAAACATAAATCATATGATCATTTTAATAGATGCAGAAAAAACATTTGATGAAATCCAGCATCACTTCTTAATAAAAAAAAAAAAACCCTCAGCAAAGTTGGCATAGAAGGAACATAGCTCTAAATTATAAAAGCCATAGATGACTAACCTATAGCCAAAATCACACTGAATGAGGCAAAGTTGAAGTCATTCCCCATCAGAACCAGAACAAAAGTAGAGACGCCCATTTTCACCACTCCTAGTCAACATAGTACTGGAGATTTTAGCAGGCAAATGAAAGAAATAAAAAATATAGAAATTGGAAAAAAGAAACCAAACTATCTCTGTTTGTTGATGATATGATCTGATACCAAGAAAATCCTAAAGACTATTTCAAAAGACTCCTGGACTTGAGAAAGGAATTCGGTAAAGTCTCAGTTTATAAAAACAACACACACAAATCACACTGCTGCTATATACCAATTCAGACCAAGCTGAGAATCAAATTAGATACTCTATACTATTTACAAGAGTGGCCCCAAAATTAAAATAACTAGGATTATATCTAAGCAAGAATGTGAAACATCTCTACAAGAAGAACTACAAAACACTGATGAAAGAAAGCATTGAGGACAAAAATAAATGGAAAAACCTCCCATTCATATGAATTGGAAGAACCAACATAGTTAAAATGACCATTTTACCTAATTGACAGATTCAATGCAATCACTATGAAACTACCAATGTCACATTTCACAGAATTAGAAAAAAACAATTAGAATTTCTGTGGAAGCAAAGAAGAGCCCAGCAGCCAAAATAATACTCAGCAGAAAGAACAAAGCTGGAGGCATCACATTACCCACATACAAATTATACCACAAGGCTTTAGGAACCAAAACAGCAGGTACCAGTACTAGGGCAGACACATGGACCAATGGAACAGAAAAGGGAATCCAGAAATAATCCCAAATACCTACAACCAACTGATCTTTGACAAAGCACACAAAAATATATGTTGGGGAAAGGACACCCTACACAACAAGTGGTGCTAGGAAATGTGGATAGCCACATACAGATCTGAAACTTGATCCTATCTCTCACAATGTACAAAAATTAACTCAAGATGGATTAAAGACTTAAATGTCAGACCTTAAACCATAAGAATCAGAGAAGAAAACCTGGCAAGAACTTTTCTGGACAACAGCATAGGCAAATAATTTATGGCTCAGACTACAAAAGCAAATGCAACCAAAACAAAAATAAGCAAGTGGGACTTAAACTACAAAGCTTCTGCTCATCAAAAGAAATAATTAACAGAGTAAACAGGCAACTTGCAGAACAATAGAATATATCTGCAGACAATACATCTAACAAATGACAAATGTCCATTATCTACCAAATATCAAACAAATCAGCAAGAAAAAAGCATACAACCCCACTTAAAATTGGGCAAATGACATGAGCAAACATTTCTCAAAAGAATATATACAAGCCGGGCTCGGTGGCTCAGCCTGTAATCCCGCGCCTTTGGGAGGCTGAGGTGAGTGAATTGCCTGAGCCCGCGGGTTCGAGACCCACCTGGGCGGCAAGACCTCATCTCTACAATAAATCAAAAAATCAGCTGGGCGTGGTAACGCATGCCTGTAATTCCGACTACTTGGAAGGCTGAGGCGGAAGAATCGCCGGAGCCCAGCAGGTCAAGGCTGCGGTGGCCGGAAGCGGCCACTGCACTCCATTCTGGGCGACAGAGTGAGACTCCAACTCAAAAAAAAGAATATATACAAATGGCCTTCAAAACATATTTTTAAATGCTCATCTCTAATCATTAGGGAGATGCAAATTAATACCACAATTAGATACTGCTTTACACTAGTCAGAATGTCCATTTTTTAAAAATCAGAAAACAATAGATGTTGGTGTAGATGCAGTGAAAAGGGGACACTTATACACTGTTGATGGGAGTAGAAATTACTACCACCTCTATGGAATTCAGTATGATGCTATTTCTCAAAGAATAAAAAGCCAATCCACCATTTGATCCAGTAATTCCACTACTTGGTATCTACCCAATATATAATACATTTTCAAGCATGTTTAGAGCAACACAATTCACATTTGTGACCATGAGGAACCAACCTAAATGATGCCCATCAACTGTTGAGAGAATAATATAAATTATAATAAATATCTTACACCATGGAATACTGTTCACTCCTTAAAAAGATGAATTAGTGTCTTTGGCAGCATCCTGGATGGAACTGGAGACTGTCATCCTAACTTAAATAATGTAGAAATAGAAATGAAAAAACTAAATACTGCATGGCATCACTGATTAGTGGAAGCTAAGCTAAGAGTCAGCAAAGTCATAAAGAATGGCATCATGGGTTTTGGAGGCTTCAGAGGGGCAGGGTAAGAAGAGAAGGGTTGAAAAATCCCTTATCAGGTACAATGTGCACAATTGGTGGTGATGGGGATACTTAAAGCCCAGATCTTGTCCAGTATCCAATGCAGTCATTTAACAACAAACTATGTGTCCCCCTAAAGCTATTGTAATTTTTTAAAAAGAGAAGTAGATTCAAAAACACATTCACAATGAAATACCATTTCACACCTGTAAGAATGCCTATTATCAAAAAGACAAAAGACAAGTAGTGGTTAGGATGTGGAGAAATTGAAATTACTGTACATAGTTGGTGGGAATGTATTAATATAACCAATATGAAAAACAGTATGGAAGCTTCTCAACAAACAAAAAAAAGAAATTACTATATGATCCAACATTTCACTTTTGGGTATTTATTGGAAAAAAAACTGAAATAAGGACACTGAGGACATATTAGCACTTACATGTTTATTGAAGGACATATGACAATAGACAAAATGTGGAAACCATGTAAATGTCCACCAAAATATTAAGTGGATAAAGAAAAATAGCAAAAAAAGAGAAAGAGAGAAACAACAATGGCAACAGCAACAACCACAACAGAAGGAATTCCCTTCCCAAAATACATAATAAAATGACTAATATATCATCAACATACCAGTAATTACTTCAGATGTAAGTAACCACAATGCACCAATAAGACAGTTTATAAAGCATAGTTTTAAAAACTCAGATTCTTAAAAAAGAGTTTATAAAACAAAATGCTACCCAACTACTTGCTTATAAGAAACTCACTTGAAACATGGCATAGGTTAGCAGTGAAAAGGATAGATTAAGAAATATTATGATAACATTTCTTACAAAATAAAAAAGCAAGTGTGGTTATTTCAATATCAGATAAAGTGACCTTGAAGCCAAGAAAATTACTAGGCATGAACCAGAAGAATTCTATCACCATTCAAGAAATTGAATTTCTAATTTTAAAATTTCTGAAACATAAATCCCCAGGCCCAGAAGGCTTAATAAGAGAATTTTAGCAAACATTTCAAGAATGATTAGCACACAATGTTTTCCATAAAACTAAATAGGAGGGAAAACATCCAAACTAATTTTGTGAAATCAGTATTATAAACAAGGCAAAAACATTTTTAAAAGAAAAGGAAAAAGGAAAGAATGAGGAGGAAGACAAAAGAAAGAAATTACAGAACAGTATCTTTCATGAATTTAGATAAAACTCTTCAACAAATATAGTGCATTGACTCCAACAATGTATTAAAAATATACGCTGAAACTAAGTAAAATCTACTTTGGGTAAGTCTCAATCAATATTTTTTAAATTATTCAATGCAATTCACAATATTAACAGGCTAAGAAAAAATGATCAATTGAGGCAAAAAAAGCATTGAATGAAATTCAACATCCATTCATTATAAAATCTCTAAGATAAATATGAATAGAGAACTATCTCTATATACAGAATCTCCATAAAACCAGCAGTTAATATTATATTTAATTTTAAAAGATCAAATGCTTTTCTCTGAGAGTGGGAATAGATAAGGTTGTCCATACTCACCCTGCTTGTTGTACATATTGCAGCACAAAAATTGAGATATAGGACAAAATTAGAAATGTTAAAAAGTAAAATTTTTTAAAAGTGAAAAAATGTACTATATTTACAATAAAAGGATCACTAGAAAGTTATCTAAATTGAGGAAAGTTCATAAAAAATGATTCAATCTGAAAAAAACAGCAATTGTTGGGGAAAGGTTAACACTGTTATAAGGAACTAGAGGAAAAGTCTAACAGGCATTCCACTGGAGTCCTGAAAAGGGAAGAGATTTGTGCAGGAAAAATATTTTGAGGAAATAGTAGTTTAGCTATTTGGTGACGTGTCAATTTAGAGATTCAGGGAGCAAATCTCAAACTAGATAAACCCAAAGCTATATCTACACATATTTTCATAAACAGCTGAATATACAAGATAGAGAAGAAACATTCATGCCACTTTGAGCATAGTATATGTGGAAGCAGCATACATGACAGTGATCCTATAAGATTATAGTGGAGCAGAAAAATTTTTTACTATCTGCAGACATCATAGGTATTGTAAAGCTGTAGCACACACTACTGTCAGTCATACACAAGAATATTTTCACTGTACCTTTTCTATGTTAAAGTATGTTTAGATACACAAATACTTCGTATTGTGTAACCATTGCCTAGAGTGTTCAGTACAGTAACATGCTGTTCAGGTTTGTAGCTTAGATGAATAGGCTGTACCATATAGCCTTGTTGTGTAGTAGGCAATACTATCTAGGCTTGTATAAGTATGTGCTATGGTGTTTACACAATGATTAAATCACCTAACAACGCATTTCCCAGATGGTATCCTTGTGGTTAAGCAACACATAACTATATTTAAATGAGAGTACTTCCGATGACATACTGTACACTCAGCAAAGATATCTTTTGACATTGACATTAAAACAGGCATTTTTCAGTGAAGGAAACCTAAGAGAACTAGTTGCCAGCAGAACTGCTTTTACAAGGAAAACCATCAGAGGAAGTTTTTCAGGTTGAAAGAAAATTATACCAGAGGAAAATTTAGTATGCTAGCAATGAAGGAAGAGCAATAGGAGTGGTCAGCATTTGAATAATATATATTGGATTACTTTTCTCTTAAGTTTTAAAAAATATGAATTACTGCAAAAAGCAAAATTGTACAGTTGCTTGTGTGAGGGGAAATGCAGTGTATACAGATAAGATATGGAAGTCAAATACAGCATAAAACAAGTAGGCTTTGGTGTTTAATTTGAAAAGATAAAGTAATATTACCTCCTAATAGACTGCGAAAGAAGCGTGCTCATATATCTGTGATATCTATCTAGTTATAGATATCTAGATTTACATGTAATACATATTTATATATCTATATATATCAAGAATGAGGATTGACCAAAAAACAAAAAGAAAACAGAATGTTTTGGAGGTCAGGTCCCCTGTAGTACACTCGGAATTCATTCCTCCAGATCAAACAGTCTACCAAAGTTTGTACCTGGAAGTCTTCAGAAGGTTTCATCACAATTTGTGGAATAAACGTCCCAAGTTGTGGCAAATAGATGACTGGTTCTTTCACCATAGTAATACACCTACCCAAACTGCTTTGAGTATTCAGTAATTTTTGACCAAAAAGGGCATGACCCCATGTCCCATTCCCCTCCCTTCTTCTAATCTCACACAAAGTGACTTTTTTTGTTTCCCTGAATGAAAAAAGTCCCCAAAGGGAAACATTTTGCCAATGCAAAAGAGATAAAACAAAAATGGCAAAAACATTAAGACATAAAAAATGAGTTCAAAAACTGTTTTAAGGAAAGAAAAAAGCATTTTGAATGGTGTACTGAATCAGAGAGTACTTTGAAGGCAACTGAAGTTTAAACAGGGAAACAAAGAACTGAGTATCACATGTTCTCACTCATAAGTGGACCTTGAACAATTATCATAATGCTATAAGACAAGGATTGTCGGTAGTGGGAAATTGCTGGGGGGGGTGGCATGGAGGGACTGGCAGTAATGAGTGGTATTCTGCTGCAGAGGGCGCAACTCATCAACAAGAGTACACAGTACCCAGTATTTTTTATTTAAAAAAATTTTTTTGGCATTTTTGGTCTCCACATATATGTATTTATATTAATGTCCAGAGCAATCACTAAAATATAACACGAAGAGATACAACCAAAATTCCAATGGAGAAATTAAGATGAACTACTAAAACATTTTCAAACAGATTTTTGTTATTTTAAAGATGTGAGGTATAATTCAGGGTTAAGTATAGAAGTGTTCATTATGCAAGTACCCTTGTTGATGAGGTGTGCTCCCTCCAGCAGAATACCACCACTGCCAGTCCTGCCACACACACACACCCCAGCAATTTCCCACTACAGACAATCTTATCTTATAGCATTATGATAATTGTTCAAGGTCCACTTATGAATGAGAACATGTGATACTCAGTTTTTTGTTTCTGTGATAGATCACTCAGTACTGTAGACTCTAATCCATCCAAGTTGCTGCAAAGTTCATAACTTTGTCCTTCTTTATGGCTGTATAATATTCCATTGTGTATATGTACCACATTTTTTAAGTTCAGTCCTTTTTCGATGCGCAGCACAGTCAGTTCCATGTTTTTGCTATTGTGAACAATGCTGCAATAAACATATGTGTGTAGGTATCTTTTTCATAGAGTGATTTGAGTTCCCCTGGGACCAGTGCCAGTAAGGAGGTTGCAAGGCCATATGGAAGGTCGATTTTTAGACCTGTTAGGAATTGCCAAACTGTTTTCCACAGAGGTTGTACTAGTTTACACTCTCACCAACAGTGTAGAAGTGTTCCCCTTTCCCCGCATCCTCTCCAGCATCTGTTGCTTTTTGAGTTATTGAGGATGGCCATCCCGATTGGAGTTAGGTGGTATCTCTGTGTGGTTTTAATTTGCATTTCTTTGATGACTAATGAGGCTGAGCATTTTTTCATATATCTGTTGGCTACTCGTATGTCTTCTTTTGAGAAGTGCCTATTCATATCTTTTGCCCACTTTGTAATGGGGCTATTTGGTTTTTCTTTTTTGGCATGTTTGAGTTCCTTATAGATTCTAGATATTAGGCCTTTGTCAGATATGGGTTGGCAAATATTTTTTTCCCAGTCCATGGGCTGTCTCCCTGGTCTCTTGATGGTTTCTCTGACTTTGCAGAAGCTTGTCAGTTTGATGAGATCCCACTTGCCTATCTTATCTCTTAGGGCATGGGCACTTGGGGTTTTGATTCAGAATTGGTTGCCAGTTCCAATTTCCAGAAGGGTGTCTCCTGAATTTTCTAAGTTTGAGGTTTTACATTTAGGTCTTTGATCCATTTAGAGTTGATTTTTGTGTATGGGGTAAAGTAGGGATCTTGTTTAATTTTCTGCATGTAGTCAGTCAGTTTTTTCAGCACCATTTACTGAATAGATTCTCCTCTCCCCAGTCGTTGGTGGCAGAGGCTTTGTTGAAGATGAGTTGGTTGAGAAATTGAGGTTTTGATTCTGGAAACTCTATCCTGTTCCACTGGTCTATATGCCTGTTCTTGTACCAGTATCAGGTTGTTTTGATTACTGTAGATTTATAATAAAGTCTAAAATCTGGGCGTGTCATACTTCCCACTTTCTTTTTTTTT
The DNA here is from genome assembly GCF_000164805.1 of Carlito syrichta. Classification (NCBI taxonomy): domain Eukaryota; kingdom Metazoa; phylum Chordata; class Mammalia; order Primates; family Tarsiidae; genus Carlito; species Carlito syrichta. The sequence continues at coordinate 7,059 of NW_006946272.1, read as the reverse complement.
TTTTTTTGCTGAGGATTGTTGTGGCTATTCATGGTCATTTATGTTTCCATATGAATTCCTGTATTGCCGTTTCAAGGTCTGAGAAGAACGCTCGCTGCTGGTAATTTAGTGGGTATTGTAATGAGTCTGTAGGTTGCCTTGGTTAGGATGGTCATCTTAATCCATGAGCATGGAATATTTTTCCATTTGTCTGTGTAAGCTTTGATTTCTTTGAGCAGTGTTTTGTAGTCTTTGTTGTAAAGGTCTTTCACATCTCTGGTTAGGAAGATGACAAAGTATTTCATTTTGTGTGTGTGTGTGTGTGGCTATTGTGAATGGGATTGTGCTTTTTATTTGGGTTACTGTCTCTTTATTGTTGGTGTATAGAAATGTGACTCTCTTTTGGACATTTATTTAAACCCTGAGACTTTGCCAAAGTCATTTATCAGTGCAAGGAGGTTTTTTAACAGATTCTCTTGGGTTTTTGAGATATAGAATCATGTCATCTGCAAAGAGGGACAACTGGGCTTCCTCTCTTCCTATTTGGATACTCCTGATTGCCTTCTCTTGTCTGATCACTCTAGCTAGGACTTCAAATACTTACATTGAACAGCAGGGGTGAGAGTGTGCATCCTTGTCTTGTTCTGGCTTTCAGGGGAAATAGTTCCAATTTCTGTCTGTTTAGCAGTATGTTGCCTGTGTGTTTCTATAGATGGCTCTTACTATTTTGAAGTGTGTTTCATCTATTCCTAGATGTTTGACCAATTAGAATAGCAGCAGACTTATTTACAGAAATACTTCAGGCTAGAAGAGGTTGGAGCAAAATTCTTAAAGTTCTCAAAGATAAACAATTTCAACCAAGAAGTACCTACCCAGCTAAGATAAATTTCATCAGTGAAGGGAATTAAAATCCTTCCTAGACAATCACTCCCTAAGAGTTTACCCTGCCTCCAGACCAGTTCTACAAGAAACACCTAAGAAAGTATTATGCACAGAAGAAAGGGAAAAAAAGAATGACAATACTCTTCACAAGAAGGCAGGGAAAATATTGAAAGCACACATGAATCAAATCAAAAATCAAAAGACAGACAACAAACAGCAACAACAACAAACTCTTTAAGAGCCTCATGACAGGGATAAACTCTCACATCTCAATAATTAGCCTGAATGTGAATGAACTAAATGTATCACTGAAGAGACATAGAATGGCAAATTGGATGAACTATTGTGGGGCTACAGTATATTGTATCCAATAGACTCATCTCATCAGAAAGACACTCACAGACTCAAAGTAAGAGGATGGGGAAAAAAATTTCAGGTGAACGGAACACAAAAGAAAGCAGGAGTAGTGATCTTAATATCAGACAAAATATCCTTTAAGCTATCAAAAATTTAAAAAGATACAGAAGGTCACTACATAACGATAAAGGGTTCATTCCATCAACAAGAAATATCCATCCTATACATATATGCACCCAACACAGGAGCACCAACTTTCATAAAACAGCTTCTAGGTAAACTAAAAAAAAATTGACTCTAACATTATTATAGCTGGGAACTTAAACACCCCACTGACAACCCTAGACAGATCATCCAGACAAAAAAATCAACAAGGAGATCCAAAACTGCAACATGATGCTTAACCAAATGGACTTAATTGATACCTACAAAACACTCCACCCAACAACCATGGAATATACATTCTACTCATCACCACGTGGTACATAAGATCGGCCATAAATCAAGCATAAACAAATTCCATAAGATTGAAATTCTGCCATGCACCTTCTCAGACCACAGTGTAATAAAAATAAATATCAATACCAACAAAGTTCCCCCAAAACCCACAAAGACACTAAACACCATGATGCTAAATAACTCCTGGGTTAACACAAAATTCAAAACAGAGATTACAAGACAACTGGAAACAAATGAAAAATGAAGAAACATCTTACCAAAATATCTGGGATGATATGAAAACAGTCCTAAGAGGGAAATTCATATCTCTATGAACACACATGAAGAAAATGGAAAGATCACAAGTTAATAACCTAGCAAATTACCTAAGGAAGCCAAAAAAGTAAGACCACCAAAACCCTAACTTCAGCAGAAGAATCCAGATTACCAAAATAAATGTCCAAATTCAGGACATAGAAGACAAAAATATAATACAAAAAAGCTGATTTTTTAAAAGGTTAAACAAGATTGATGGACCTGTAGCTAGACTGACCAAGAAAAAGAGATAAAAAGCCCAAATAAACTCAACCAGAAATGCAAAAGACGAAGTCACAACTCACCCTGAAGAAATACAAAAGATTATTAGAGATTACTATGTACACCTGTATAGAAACAAACTCAAAACCTAAATGAAATGGGGAAATTCCTTATATCACACAACCTCCTGAAATTGAAGCAAGAAGAAATCGAGACCCTAAATAAACCAATAACAACCCAGGAAATTGATTATGTCTTAAGAAAACTACATACCAGCCAGGCTCAGTGGCTCAGCCTGTAATCCTGCACCTTTGGGAGGCTGAGGTGATTAGATTGCCTGAGCCCGCGGGTTCGAGACCTGCCTGGGCAACTGGGCCAGACCTCATCTCTACAATAAATCAAAATGAGCCAGGCATGGTAGCGCGGGCCTGTAGTTCCAGCTACTTGGAAGACTGAGGCGGAAGGATTGCCAGAGCCCAGCAGGTC
>NW_006946272.1:0-4360 GCF_000164805.1 Carlito syrichta | reverse complement strand
AGCAGCCACTGCACTCCAGTCTGGGTGACAGAGTGAGACTCCAACTGAAAAAAAAAGAAAAGAAAACTGCATACCCAAAAAAAAAAGGCCCTGGACCACGACTTTCCAGCAGAATTCTGCAAAACATACAAGGAGGATCTGATACCAATCCTATTGAAAGTCCTCCAGGCAATCAAGAAAGATGAAACTCTCCCCAAATCATATTATGAAGCTAACATCACATTGATATCCAAACTGGGTAAAGATCCAACAAAGAAAGACAACTACAGGCCAATATTCTTGATGAACATAGATGCTAAAATTCTCAACAAGATTTTAGCAAACCGGATCCAACAACACATCTCAAAAATCATCCACCATGACCAAGTAGGATTCATCATCAGGATGCAGGGTTAGTTCAACATCCACAAGACCATAAACATAATTAAATACCTCAACAGATGTAAAGACAAAAACCACATGATTATATCATTAGACACGGAAAAAGCTTTTGATAAAATCCAGCACCCCTTCTTAATAAAAACTCTTGAACATCATATAGTTTTTAATTTCTTTTGCATTTCGGATTGTGTTTATTTGGGTTTTTTAATCTCTTTTTCTTGGTCAGTCTAGCTAGGGGTCCAATCAATCTTGTTTAACCTTTCAAAAAACCAACTTTTGGTTTTATTAATTTTTGTATTATAGTTGTGACTTCTATGTCCTGAATTTGGACATTTATCACCACATGGTACATAAGATCAGCCATAAATTAAGCATAAACAAATTCCATCAACAAAAGAAGAAAAGAAAAATTACTGAGAGCAAATGGAAACATAACAGTACAGTAGACTGAAATTCAAACCTGTTAGCAATTATATTAAATGTAGATAGCCCAAGAACACCAATTAAAAGAGAGAATTTGTCAGTTTGGATTTTACTAAAAGGACTATTCTGACCAAAGATAAGTGTGAGAAATTATGTGCCATGCAAACCTGCTTAGTCTGTTCAAGTTGTTATAACAAAAATATCACAAACTGGGTGGCATATGGACAACAAATGTTTATTTCTCATGGTTCCAGAGGCTGAGAAGTACAAAATCAAGGTGCTGGCAGAGTCTGTGTCTGGTGAGAATCTGTTCCTCATAGAGGGTAACTTCTCCCTGCGATTTCTTATGTTGCTTCATATACAATAGTACCCTTTATTCACGTTTTCACTTTTTGTGGTTTCATTTTAAGTTGTGTGCCATTCTGAATAACATGATGAAGTCTTCTGTGGGCACCTGATTTATTTCTGTGTCTGGCATCCCCACATTGTCCATGCTAGCTGCCTATTAATTGCTTAGTAGCCATCTCCTTTTTCAGTTAGACTGTCATGGTATTGCACAGCTTGTGTTCATAGAACCCTTATTTGATTTAGTACCAGCCCCAAGTGCAAGAAGAGTGATACAGGCAATTCAGATAAGCCAAAGAAGAGCCATGAAGTGCTTCCTTCAAGTGAAAAAAAAAGGAAAGATCTCAACTTACTAAGAAAAAAAAATTGTAAGCTGAGATTGCTGAGACCTAGGATAAGGACAAGCCTTGTATCTATGAAGTTGTGGCAATGGGAAAAGAAATTTGTGCTAGCTTTGCTGTTGCGCCTCAAGCTGCCAAAGGATATCATAATATCTGAGGTTTCCAGCATTTTCTTAGGGTCTTGAAATGTATTCTCTGTTGGTAAGTGGGGAATACCTAGTGGAAGGCTGAACAAGGGAGTTCCTCAGGCTATAAACAAATTACACCAGAGGAGAATGTAGTATGTCAGCAATGAAGGAAGAGCAATAGAAATTGCCAGGATCTGGACAAATATATACCAGATTATTTTTCTCCTCTTCAGTTTAAAAAATGAACAAAAATGTAAAAAGTAAAAATTGTAACACTGTGTGTGAAAGGAAATTTTCTCCCTTGAGCCTCTTTTATAAAGTCAGTAAAGTCATTTATGAAGGCACTGAAAGGCCCAAACTCTTAATACTATAGTACTGAGGATTAATTTTAGCACAAAGAATATTGGGGGGGCGCAAACATTCAGACCAGAGATTTTGCCCCTGGTTTCACCAAGATTTCCCCTTCTCACATGTAAAATACTTGCATTTTACCCAATAGCCCCCAAAGTTTTAACTTGTTCCTGCCTTACTTCATATTGAAGTCCCAAGTCTCAACTAAATCACATATGTGACAGACACAGTAAGATTCATCCTGAGACAAATGGCTCTCCAGCTGTGAACCTGTAAAACCAAGCATGTCATGTCTTTCCAAAATACAGTGATGGGACAAGAATGGAAGAGACGTTTCCATTCCAAAAAGGGAGAAACAGGAATAAAGGGAGGAATAGCAGGTCCCAGGCAAATCCAAAACACAACAGGGCAAACAACATGAAACCTTAAGAATCTAGAATAACTATCTTTGACTCAATGGTTTGCACTCTAGACACACTGGAGTAGAGGTTAAACCCCTGAACTCTAGGAAGCCATGCTTTTGTGGCCTTGAACAGGTCTCTTGTGGAGACTCTGAGGGAGAACCTGTTCCTTGCCTCTCTCCTAGCTTTCAGTGGCTGCCTGCAATCCTTGGTGTTTCTTGCCTGGTGACATATCACTCCAGTCACTGCCTCTGTCTTCTGACATGGCCTTCTTCCTGTGTGTCTGCCTGTGCTTTTACATTTGCTATCTCCTGTGCATGTCTCTAAAACAAAATACAGAAAAATGAAAACAACAAAAACTAAAAATATTGAGTGGTAGTTGCTGACAGAATATTTCAATGCATAATAATTACATTTAAATTCACAAAAACATGCAGAGAAAGATTTTACCGGTTAGGTCTTTCTGTGAAAAATATCCAATTCAAACAGTATTAACACAAACAAAACCAAACCTTTTGCTAAATTATGAGACTCAGTTACAACTGGTTTCATGCAAAGTTGAATCTAGGGCTACAACATCTGAGTATGGGTCTCTTTCTCTTTCCCTATTTTTCTCCCTCTCCCTCTCTCTCTGATCTCCCCACCCCCTTACTGTCTCTGTCTCTCTCTCTCTCTCTGTCTCTCTCTCTCTCTCTCTCTCTCTCTCTCTCTCTCCCACCCATCAGCTTTCTATTCAATACTTTAGAAAATTTTGTTAACTAGCAGCAACTGACAGTGTTACAATTCATTGTTTCACTATTCCTGGTACAAACAGCATATTTCTTTCCCGAAAATTCTAAAAGTATTCCAGATTGATTCTAGTTTGCCAGGCATTAAACTGTGTGGCCTCTTCTGGAACCAGGCAGAGATCTTATACACCTTGAACCGTAAGAAGTAAGGTGGCACATTTAACATCTTCATTTAATACATAAGAACACTAAGAAAATTAATGTGACCATCATGTGTATTCACATGGTGGGCCTGGTATTCAAACTCAAGTTTTCTAGTTCTAAAATCTCCTTTTATTGTTTTTGATTTTTTAAGAAAATCATGAAGGAAATCAAGAATACACTTTTTAAAAGTTATAAAAGGGACTGACTTCCAGCAAGATGGCGATGGGGCAGCATGGTCTGTGAGACCCTCTGCGAAAGAGAACACCCATAAAGAGCCTAGTTCTCTCCCAGGGGCTGCAGCTCCCATCTTCCACAGCCTGCTCTTCACAAGGAGCTCAGCCAACACTGCCACTTGCCATGGCTACTCAGTCATCACAGTGGTCTGGACTGCTCCTGCAGTCACGGATGCCGCCTGCAGTCATTGCCAGCCCATGCCTGAGGCAACCCACAACTTCAGACCGTGAAGCCCCCGCAAGCAGGATCTTCTGAGATCACCACTGCCTAGCTGCTGCTACCACTGCCACACACCTTGCCCAGAGCCAGGCCTGTGGAGCTTCCCCCGCCCCCCAGCCCGGTGTGCGGGGAAGTTGCCACCGCCAGTGCAGATCCATAACCGGCTCACTCCCCCTGGACTGCAGCAGTGAGATAGCACCACCTGCTGGGGAATCAAGGTAACAACATCAAAACAGGAATGACAGCGGCTCTTCCCTCTTGATAAATAGACAAAGCCAGATCTCAATAATAGACTGGTCAGGGGGCCCATATCTGAACTGTTCTTCACAGCAGGCCAGGGGCAACTGACCCTAACTGGGAACAATTCTACCAGCCTGCAAAGACAGCTAGAAATCAGAGCTGAAAGGACACTGGACTTAAAGGAAAAGTCTCAGAGTGTGCTTGGTTGGTTCTGTTAGTCTACTGACTTTAATCTATTCCTTTTCCCTTTTTTCTCCCCTTCTTTCCTTTTTTCTTATTTCTCTGTAAACCCCATCTTTGTATAGAGGAATAGCACACCAATAAGGAGGTTGGTCAGCATGTACGTTAGCATCATTGTATGTTTT
>NW_006946271.1:0-783 GCF_000164805.1 Carlito syrichta | reverse complement strand
AAATAGACACTTTTGAAGAAAAAATCGATGCGCAAACAACAGGTTCATGAATGTGGCACAGATGAAGAGCCATGCATGGGTGCTCCAGAACAGGCTCCCTCTTGCAAGCTAGAACTGCTGCCACACTAAATGCTCACATTTCCAAAAACACAGACCAACACTAAGTCACTAATATGGTGCTCCCCTTCAAGGAAAGTTGCTTTTATCAGATGTCTTCCAACTGCAGGGGACAATGCTTCATCCTGCCTGAGGTTGAGATGGATTTCTGGTGTGGATTTGCCCATCCCGACTGACATCCCCAGCCATCACTATCTTCCTGCACTCACAGAGTGACTGATCTACTATTGTGAGATCATGACCAACAGCACTTTGGACTTAGGGACACATTTGACAGTACATGAAGGAGAGGGGGAAACATTTTCATGGGATCTATTGAGACCACATGTGCTTCTGTCACCAGAAGCAAGATGACCCAACCTCAGAAAACCTCTGAAGGATGCAGCTGAGGGCCCATCTTGGAGATGACACCCATGAGGGTGAACTTCTGCCATCAAGATGCTGAACATTTAGAGGTAACAGCCATTATACGATCTTGCGTCCCCAGAGGTGGAACACATGAGTCTGGGACTCAGGGAATGGAATCCAGAATGTCTCTACTCACTCACCTTTATCGAGGTAGCCCACCTGGACATCAGTACTTCCCATTCACCTGTTTTATATTTGTGGATTTAAAATACAAATCTAAAATTTATATCTGTAATGTTGGTGTCCCTGTCACCACTC
>NW_006946270.1:0-8146 GCF_000164805.1 Carlito syrichta | reverse complement strand
CTACCCTTGATTTCCTTCTCTTCCAGCTACTTGAACAGGAGAGGTGAAAGTGGGCAGGGCAGCCTTGTCGTGATCCAGTTTTCAAGGGAAGTGCTTCCAATTGCTATCCATTCAGCAGTATGTTGTCTGTGGGTTTATCATGGATGTCTCTTACTCTTTTGAGGTATGTTCTATCTATACCTAGTGGTTTGAATGTTTTTATGAAGAAGGGATTCTGGATTTTATCAAAAGCTTTTCCTGCATCTAATGATAAAATCATATGATTCTTCTTTTTACATCTATTAGTGTGTTTAATTGCATTTATGTTCTTGTGGATATTGAACCAGCCCTGCATCCTGGGGATCAATCTACTTGGTCATGGTGGATGATTTTTGAAATGTGTTTTTAGATCCAGTTTGTGACAATCTTATTGAGAATTTTTGCATCGATGTTCTTCAAGGATATTGGCCTGTATTATTTTTTCTTTTCTGGATCTTTACCTATTTTGTATGTGTTTATGGAGTATACACTGATGTTTTGATACCATAGTCTATAATGATCCAATTGGGGTAATTAGATTCATCATCTTGAACAGTACTGGGGACACTCAGTATCCTCTCTTCCAGCTATTTGGAAATATACATTTTTGCTAACTATAGTTCTCCTAATGTGATTTTAGCTCATAAAAAAGATTTGGGGAGTGTTCTGTCTTTCTCAATTGCTGGGAATACTTAAAAATATCTTAATCTCGTCTTTACTCTTTAAAGATATTATCACTACTTACAGAATTCTGTTTAACATTGTTTTCCTTTCATCATTTTAAAGATATTTCACTGTTTTTTATTTTGTTTGTTTTATGTTTCTGCACTTTCTGACAAATAGTCTGTGATTATTTAGCATTGGTTCTCTCTCTGGGAATTTTTTTTTTACTGCTTTCAATATTTTTTATTTATTTGTGGCTGTTAACAAGTTGACTACAATGTGTCAAAACATCATTTTCTTTTTCTTTTTCTTTTTTTTTTTTGAGTTGGAGTCTCACTGTCGCCCAGACTGGAGTGTATTGGTTGCTCCCGGCCACCACAGCCTCAACCTGCTGGGCTCCGGTGATCCTTCCGCCTCAGCCTTCCAAGTAGCTGGAACTACAGGTGCATGCTACCATGCCCAGCTAGTTTTTTAAAATTTATTATAGAGATGAGGTCTCTCCTGCCCAGATGGGTCTCGAATCCGTGGGCTCAGGCAATCCACTCACCTCAGCCTCCCAAAGGCGCAGGATTACAGGCTGAGCCACGGAGCCCTGCTAAAGCATCATTTTCATTGAATCTATTCTGTTTGATGTTTTGTGAACTTCCTGAATTTGCAAGATTTTATCTTTTCTCAAAATCTGCATCATTTTAACCATTTATGACTTCTTTTTATCCCCATTTTCTGTTTTCGCACATTCTGGGATTTCAGTTTACATGTATCTTCAAACTTTTTAAAGTTTATTTCTAATTGACACATAATTGTACATAGTTTGGGGGTACACACTGATGTTTTGATACCACAGTCTGTAATGATCAGAACAGGGTAATTAGATTCATCATCTTGAACTGTACTGGGGACACTCAGTATCCTCTCTTCCAGCTACTTGAAAATATATATTTTGCTAACTGTAGTTCTCCTAAAGTTCTATAAAGCACTAGGGCTTATTCCTCCTATCTAGCTGTAATTTTGTGTTCTTTAACAAATCTCTCCCTATATCTCCTTTCCCCACACCCGTAACAGCTTCTAGCAAACTCTTTTTTCCTTTTTACTCCTGTAAGATTAACTTATTCTTTTTAAGCTTTCACGTACGAGTGAAAAGATACAGTTTTTAAACCTGTTGATATTGTTCTCAGGTCCCTCAGGTTCTGTTAATTTTATTTCAATCATTTTTCCCCTCCTTGTTCTGTCTCTACTTTCTATTAACTTATTTTCCAATTCACTGACTGTTTCATTTGTCATCTCAATTATGCTACTTTTGCGATCCAGTAAATTTTTTTCCAGCCATTTCTCAGATCTAAAATTTACATATTAAATATTTTCAGCCAGGCTCGGTGGCTCAGCCTGTAGTTCCATGCTTTGGGAGGCTGAGGTAAGTGGATTGCCTGAGACCATGGGATTGAGACCTGCCTGGGCAACTTGGCGAGACCTCATCTCTACAATAAAATTAAAAAAACTAGCCGGGTGTGGTAGCATGCACCTGTAGTTCCAGCTACTTGGAAGGCTGAGGGGGAAGGATCGCTGGAGCCCAGCAGGTCGAGGCTACGGTGGCCAGGAACGGCCACTGCACTCCAGTCTGAGTGACAGAGTGAGACTCCAACTCAAAAAATAAAGTAAAATAAAATAAAATAAAATAAAATAAATGTTTTCATGCCTATTCCTAGAGTGGGTTTGCCATGAACTTATTTTCCTTTATGTAATTGAGCCTAATTATAATACCTTCCTGTTGTTTCATAATTTTTTAACATCTAGATGATTCATCTTGAAGTTGGTTTTACCGGATAATTGGTCTCATTTTCCTGGTTTTACAAATGTCAAGAAACATTTTTGCTGATATGGAAAAAAAAAGTAACATTTCCATTTTAAAAACTTATTTCAGCTGTGCTGGGTGGCTCAGCCTGTAATTCCATGCTTTTGGGAAGCTGAGGTGAGTGGATTGCCTGAGCCTGCGGGTTCGAGACCCACCTGGGCAACTTGGCAAGACCTCATCTCTACAATCAATCAAAAAATGAGCCGGGCGTGGTAGCACACGCCTGTAGTTCCAGCTACTTGGAAGGGTGAGGCGGAATGATCGCTGGAGCCCAGCAGGTCGAGGCTGCAGTGGCCGGGAGCAGCCACTGCACTCCAGTCTGGGTGACAGAGTGAGACTCAACTCAAAAAGAAAAAAAAAAACATATTTGATAGAAACTTCAGATTTTAAAGTTACTTGTTTGCAGAGAGCTCTATGTACTGAAGTTTTTCAGTTTTGTCTACAAGGAGAACAGCATCCAGAAGAAATACACATATCCTTACAATTAATATTTTGAACTTAATATGCTCCTCATACAATGAAAACCCATTGTACTACAAACCACATAAAGAAAGGCAGGGGGTTCACCCACATGGTTCTTCGAGGTGCTGCTGCCGCCGCCCGACCTGCACCTTTGCGCCCTCCAGTGAGGCCAGGGGATGGGGATGACTCCCGCGGCACCACCGCCGCTCACTCCCCTCTGTGGAGCTCTCCTCGAGGGCCAGGCCGGCCGCACCCCGTAGTAAAGTGGGGCCTCCGGTCGTAGTAAAGTGGAGGCTGGAGGGGAGGCGGGAGCCAGAACCTGAGACGGGCACGGTGAAGATGGTGGCGGCTACTCCTCCAGTCATACATGTGGACCTAACTGCACCGATGGCATTTCTAACGAAACTTGTTCAGAAGGAAGTTTTGTCCCAAGGAATCCATTATTTCTGTACTAGTGGAATTTAATACCATTTAAAAAATAAAACCGAATTTAGATGAACTGAAGAAAGCAGACACTTCTGTGTTGCTTTCAGACTGTAACATAGAGGTGCCTTAATAAGAACTAAATCTTGGAGGAATGAGAGTAGTTTTGTGAATAGGGTGGGGAGATTGATTTAAAATACAATACAGCACATTTTATTTCAAATTTGTTTTGTAAAAAGAAATTCGTCTCACCAGACACAATATTTCTGTTTTATTGAAGGATTGAAGGTTTTTGGACACACACACACACACACACACACACACACACACACACTTGACTTACATCATTCCAGTATAATTCAGCCCTTATCTTAAAATTTTTAAAAACTTTGATCTTACTTTCTATTTGCAATACAGTTTTGAGCTGATTAGCTCTGTGTGTGAGAGTGACAGTCTCCACACCTGGGAATCTTAATATGGACAAGGTCATGATTTTAATTAAGAAGGAGAACTTATCACCAAGAACGCAAATTTGAAACATATTTTTGCTTATGCCTCTCCTGAGGGACTCTTTAACTAATGTAGCAGAGTCTAAATGTAAATATAGATTTGTTTGTTTCAAGTGGGATTTCCAGTATTGCAGGGCGATAATTCAGCTTGGGATAATTATTTTCCATGCCTGACCTGTTCTCCAGGTTAGAGTCCTTGCCCCTTCTCACCTCCCACAGTGAATGAAAGCCTGTGGGCTGACTTCACTCTTGCATCTTATCTCCTCAAGGCCTCTTGGGCACTTGTGTCCTTTTCCTCAGGGCTGCTGAGCATACAGTGCTTTGAGTTTTACTTTGCGCAAGCATAGTCATGCAGGTGTATGGCCCTCTGGGGAACAGGCTTGTCTGGGTAAGGACATGTGAAGGCAGAGTTCATTTTCCAAAATGTCTGGAGACAGCAGAAGACAGGACTGTGCAGATTAGATTTTTCTTTCTTAGTGAAGGAGCATAAATGTGGTTTCTTATTGCGTGGGTCACTCAGAAAGTAAAGGGACTGATAGCACTGTGGCTTTATAGATCCATGGCCTATCAGAAGGGACAAGGCGAGATCTCAGGTAGTAGTCTTGGGTGCTGGGTGGGGAGCAGGGGTTGCTGAAATTAGCACTGTTCACTCAAATATGGTGGACACAGTGGATTAAATAGCATTTCCATTGGTGCAAGTGCTTTTATTTTTCTTTTGAAAATGTAGAAAACAGAGGAAATGTGTCCTTCTTCAAGTATTTACTGTGAAAGATTTGTTGTAATGCTTAGTTATTTTGTTTTCAAGTGCTCTGAGAAATGTTACCAGCTGTGGGTCAGTTCTGGCAAGGAAGAGGCCCCATTTCCTCTCATGGGTAAGTCTCAAGAAAAGTCTAAAATGGGATAGATTTGGTCCAAAATTTTAACTCTACAAGTCTCAAAGGATTGGTTATGTGATTTTAAGCTTAAACACTCTTAAATGTCAAAATGTTATGCAACATTCATTCATATACTTAATAAATAATTTCTGGTATATTTATAAGTACCTGATAATATCTCTATTCAGAGAAATATGGTCTAGTTAGGAAAACAGAATGAATTTTTCCTGTCTATGTTCTTACTTGAGAAAGTTTTCTTGGGAAAAAAATGTATTTTTGTGTTAAGAAATGAAAATGGATTAGAATTTCTTTTAGCCCCAATCACTCATTGTTATATTCCAGTGTTGAAGGCTTCTGTTTCATTTTCTAAGTACTAGGTAGCCTTTATTTTGTGAGGATCTTCTAAAATTTAGTCATGCCTCTGAATCCAAGTCCAGAGATTTATTTAACGCCTGTGTAGTGAACTTTTCTCAAGATCATAAAGATAGATAATAAGATAATCACATTCAGACTCCTGAAGTCTTCCCTGGTTGTTCTTGAGGTTATTGGATAGATTACACTTCTCCTAAAAGAGTTACTAGAACAATTTGAGCTAAGAAATAATTATTGGATCAGCAAGTTTGTTTATTGTGCTTAATAAAGACAGAATGATTAAAATAGGAGGGGTAGGATCTGTAGCAGACCATGTGGCACAGTGATGGTTGTACTTTCTGCTAGAAGTCATAACCAGGCATTCCTACTTGTTTTCATTATTATTATTGTTGTTATTATTTTACCTTGCAACAATCTCAGGAGGCCGTTATTATGTAATTCAGGATGTTTTCAAGTGATCTAAACATCTAAAATGCCAAATTTTTTCCTATGTTGTGTACCTTCTAGTTTATAATCCAGTGTCTCTCCAAGTCCATAGCTGAGGACAAAAATCTACACATTCGTTTTATGGTTTTTTTTAATTAATGTTAACATCTTTGTTAAAATATTAACAAAATAAGTGAAAACAGCAAACCTATACTGGAAATACATTTATTGTAATAATATGCACTGATGTAGATAAAGCATTGTCTAGATGGTGGATTATTTTTAAGCAGAGAGCTGCTTTACTCACTGTGTCTAGCTCTAAAGAATCCTGATAGTTTGTCATTCAAGATGGTCCTTGAGCGCCATTCTGAATGCATATGATCACATGCTCTTTTTAAAAAAAATTAACTAAAAAATTTTTATTTTAAAGATGTGGCGTACTTTTCTGGTTTAGGTATATAAACATTGATCATGCAGGTACCCTGATAACATGCTCTCAATTCTCAATTATGCATCAATTCTTGATAATCTTGATTTGGTTTTAGTGTATTACTGTCATGGAAGCTTCTTTAGCCCTAAAAATGGATGATTGTAATTCTTGCAGAGCAGAGCATTCTATCTATGCCAGATGAAAAGGGAAGGGCAAGAGCCCATCAGGTCCATTTGGTGAACAATCAGAAGTGGAAGAAAGGAGAATGTTACTCAATTCTTAAAAAACTAAATCCAGGCCAGGCTCAGTAGCTCAGCCTGTAATCTTAGCTCTTTGGGAGGCTGAGGTGAGTAGATTTCCTGAGCTCGTGTGTTTGAGACCTGCCCGGGCACTTGGAGAGACCTCCTCTCTACAGTAAATCAAAAATTAGCTGGGCATGGTAGCCTGTAATTCCGGCTACTTGGAAGGCTGAAGCGGAAGGAACACCGGAGCCCAGCAAGTCAAGGCTGCGGTGGCCAGGAGTGTGCCACTGCACTCCAGTCTGGGTGACAGAGTGAGACTTCAACCCAAGAAAAAAAAATCCACCTCATAGCACAGCTTCCAAGAAGAGGAAGCAATTTAATGCATGAAAGAGCAAAGCAGATGTTTTGGCAATCAACAAGTGATGCTTGCAATGTGGTTTTCCATCCTATAAACACTTCTCTGTGTTTCTTCTGGGTTTCCAACATCCTGTAGCCTTCCCTCAGCTGGATACATAGGAGAATCCCACCACTACCCCTCATCAGGGTAGCATTGGGAGAGAAGCACAAAGGCAAATGCCCTGATGCTCTTGAGGAGCCCTCTCTGGAGAATTAACAGAGGGATTTAAATTGCTATGCAGCTGATGTCTTGCAGGAAAGAATATTGAGCAGAGAGATTTGTGACTTGGATGCAATTATTTAATAATTTATACCTCATCCTGAAATGTACCCCCCATCTTTAAAATAAAAAAAAGAGAAAATAAGTAGTAACCACCAATTTTTACTAATATATTTACTTTTATCCTTATATGTCTATGTGTTAGGAAGGGTAAGTATTTAAAGTGAGGAATGTATGGCTAGAGAGGTCAAGTATTTGACATAATATGCAACAATCTACTTTTTTCAGGATGTAAATGATAAAATTTTAAATATTGTCAAATGGAAACATAGCAAGAGTCACCATGGTGCAATACCAAAATGGGTCTATACATTTCAAGCATGGCAACGTGCGTACATTTTTTTCCTCTTGTTTAAATTCTCTGCATGACTCCTTTCATGAGGTCTCTGTCCCCAGTGAGAGTGCACATGCTACTCCCTCAAGAGTAACAGCCTTCTTTATTCCAGAAACCCCCAAGAACGACAACATGCACCAGTGGCATGTACTCACTCATAGTAAGGTGGGTATGATCACATTCATTACCGTCAGCCTAAATCTGTATTTACCTTTTTCCTCACATAGGACATGAACTTCCGTACGAAATTCACATGAGCCTCTTCCAATCCACTGAGCTCCTGCCAGGGAACTCCACCTGTTCTTCCACCCTCTGGGAGCCCATCCTGGAGCAGCCATCCCCAGAAACACAAGGCCGGTTCATCCTGAAGCCCAGGCACCTGTGTAAAGGGCAGCGGGAAAGTGGTGGGTCCCTTTCTTTTCTAAAGTGCCTTCTCTCAACTTGTCTCCATTTCTAAACACAAATGCATGACACAGAGCTATTTGCCTGTGGGGAGGAGGACAATATAGACAGCGACCCATTGCCCGCCCCGAATCAGGCCTAGAGAAAGCTCCAAGGTCATAGTCAAGTCCAAACTCACCTTTAGGATGATCTTTTCATTCCTCTAATTTGATAGATGTTCAATTTTCTGTAAATCCCCAGAATGCTGTTGCCATATAATTATGTATTTATACTCTGTGTGTCTCATTAGATTATGGCTCCTGAAGGCCTGGGAACTAATGTCTTCTTCATCCCAGGACTTTGCTCAGTATCTGGGGTCAAGCAGAAAGTGATCAAATGACTGCATGACTAGGCACGCCTGCAGTAAAGATCCGGCAAGGACCAGAGTTATAGCATTGAACTGAAATCTGTTCTGGACTGGGGCTG
>NW_006946269.1:0-811 GCF_000164805.1 Carlito syrichta | reverse complement strand
GGAGTTTCACTCTGTCGCCCAGACTGGAGTGCAGTGGCCGCTTCCGGCCACCGCAGCCTCGACCTGCTGGGCTCCGGCGATCCTTCCGCCTCAGCCCTCCAAGTCGCTGGAATTACAGGCATGCGCTACCACGCCCGGCTGATTTTTTGATTTATTGTAGAGATGAGGTCTCGCTGCCCAGGCGGGTCTCGAACCCGCGGGTTTAGGCAATCCACTCACCTCAGCCTCCCAAAGGCGCGGGATTACAGGTTGAGCCACCGAGCCCGGCGCCTCTCAACTTTTATTGACAGTGAGAGATAGAAGCTGAGTGTTCCTTGGGTCATTTCACCATCATCCTTATTTATTTTTTTGTGTGTGCCTAGTATGTCTTTTTTTCTCTAGCTGCTTTAAATATTTACCTTTATCACTGATTTTGAGAAATTTAGTTATGATCTCTGTTGGAGCAGGATTTTTTTTCATGTTTCTTGTGTTCTGTTGAGCTTTCTCTCTGTGCTTTATTTGGGGGTAGTTTCAACTGCTATGTTTTCAAGCTCACTAGTATTTTCTTCTGCAGTGTCTAAAATTAGGATTAATCCTGATCAATGTATGTTTTAGTCTCAGACTTTTGTAATTATAATCCCTAGAATTGATGGGGGCCATGAGTGTTGGCCTCCTAAAGGTTTGCTTAAAAATCACTGGTAGCCGGGCTCAGTGGCTCAGCCTGTAATCCCGCGCCTTTGGGAGGCTGGGGTGAGTGGATTGCCTAAGCCCGCGGGTTCGAGACCCGCCTGGGCAGCGAGACCTCATCTCTACAATAAATCAAAAAAGAATC
>NW_006946268.1:0-606 GCF_000164805.1 Carlito syrichta | reverse complement strand
ACTGTCCTTTTGTCTCAATGCAACCATGGCACTTTTTTAGCAGTGAACTGATCCAGCACGCCTACTGCCACCATCTTCCCCACGGCATTCAAACCCAGAGATGATGTACCTTCTATGCATCTCCCATAGCTTAGCCCAGCCATTGCAGCTGATTACCAGCCTTCTCATACCTGACAAGTGCCCAGGGACCTGGCATCCTTCCATCTACCAGCAAAGATGATGCACTCACTACCAACCCTAGAAGCATGGCCAATACAACCTGTTGGGTCATGTTCCCTAGAAGCAGAGCATGAGACATGGGTTCCAATGGTAGACTGAGGGACTGCTCCAGGGAACCCAGAAAGGGCAGATCAAGAAAACTAGCAAGGATCAGGTCACTAGAGACCTGGTTCAGCCTGATCCCAGGGAGGTTTTGGAACACACTGGCAGGAGAGAGCTAGCCTCCCTGTGGTCACCCTTAGATATTGGTAACAGTGAGTCCTTGGATGCTGGTTATTCTCAAGAAGGGATCTTTTTTGTAGAAGGACAAATATATAGACTTTGCATCAACTTGGATGGATTTGGAGTTGACCATACTCAGTGATCTATCACAGAAACAAAGAACAG
>NW_006946267.1:2823-3618 GCF_000164805.1 Carlito syrichta | reverse complement strand
AGGTTCAAACATTTACTACCTATTCTCTCTGAAGACTGCTGCTTAGAAGCTTCACCTATATATCAAGAACCTTGGCCTCCACAATCCTCCTATCCTAACTCAAGCATTTATTTTAGTGATTTCAATATTTTTAGATAGAGCTTAACTCTTTCTATCAATTGCCAATCAGAAAATCTTTTAATATGCCTATGATCTGTAAGTGTCCCCCACCCCTACCTGCTTCAAGATGTATCAACTTTCTGGGCCAGCACAATGCACATGTGCCGATTTATGTTTTACCTGCAACTTCTATCTCTCTAAGGATGTATAAAACAGACTGTAATTCAACCACGTTAGGCACACTTTCTCAGAACAGTTTTGGACGGTGTCATGGGTCTAAGTCACTCCAATTTGGCTCAGATTAAACCCTTTTAAATATTTTACAGGATTTGACCTTTTTATGAACAATAGTTGGCATTCAACTGGTGCCTCAGAGAAGAGCCAAAGAATCATGCAAACTCAGAGTAAGGTTTCAACATGGACCCACTGAAAGCTCCTCAAATTCAAGCTTTTCCTTGGGTAGAGCTGGCAAAATCCTTAAGCTTAGTACTTCATGTTAGGTGATGGTCTTTTGGTTTATTCTGAATTGATCTCTTTCTAGGAAACTCTTTGGGGTCCTAATTTTTATTCAGAGGTGCCTTCTTGTTTTTTTTATTTTTGAGTTGAATTCTAACTCTTTCACTCAGGCTGGAATGCAATGGCATGCTCATGTGCTCACAGTCCCCACAGAATCGATCTGCAATCCTTCTGCCTGGG
>NW_006946267.1:0-896 GCF_000164805.1 Carlito syrichta | reverse complement strand
AGGGCTGAGATGAGAGGATTGCTTGAGCTCAGGAGTTTGAGGCCAGCCTAGGAAATACAGCAAGGTCTCATCTTTACAAAAAATTTTAAAAATTAGCTGGTGGCCAAGCATGGTGGCTCATGCCTGTAATCCCAGTACTGTTGGAGGCTGTGACAAGAGAAGTGCCTGCGTCTAGGAGTTCAAGAACAGCCCTGGCAACTGGTGTGACCTTGTCTCTACAATAAATGAAAAAATTAACCAAGTGTGGGGTGCATGCCAGTAGTTCCAGCTACTCAGGAGACTGAGGCAGAAGCATCACCTTAGCCCAGCAGGTTGAGGTTGCCGTGTCTATGATCATGTCACTGCACTCCAACTTGGGCACAGAGTGAGACTCGAACTCAAAAAAAAAAAAAATTAGCTGGGCTTGGAGTCCTGAGCCCATAGTCCTCGCCAATCCCAAGGCTGAGGCAGAAGGATCATTTGAGCCCAGTAGTTTGAGGCTGCAGTGAGCCTTGACTACACCACCATACTCCAGTCTGGGTGAGAGAGTGAGATCTGACTCAAAACAAACAAACAAACAAACAAACAAACAGAAAACCAATAGTACAAAACTAAAGAATTGGTTGACACAAGGTTTTCTTAAAGTGCTAATTTCTCCTAATGTAATTACAAGCTTTTAAATTCTTAATTCTATAATCCGTTTCTTTTTGAAACTTCAGATTATATCTCCGATGGCAAGCACTGCTTTCAACTTTTTCTTCCTTTGAGAGGACTGGGATTCTCTTTCTCAGCTTTTTCTCGGCACCTGCAATATTTTTTTCCTTTGGGTCTAAATCTGTTGTGCAATTGCTGAAATGTTTTATCTTGAATGTTTGCTTCAGCATAACTTACATCTGTACTCTTGGTTATTCTGAATG
>NW_006946266.1:0-586 GCF_000164805.1 Carlito syrichta | reverse complement strand
TCCTCAAAACAAGTAAAGGCACAGAGGAAGGATATCTGTTGTCCTCAGGCAGTGGTTAGTAAGGTAATGTGCTGGAATGAAGGCAGCAAGTGGGAGGGAAGGAGGAGATGAGGATAGAGAAGATTTGGAGTTGAATCCCATGCACTCCTATTTATTGATTGTATAATAACAAACAGTGAACTCAATTTTCAAGAGTCTCATTGAAATCAGTGCTTTTACTATAACCTGTTTACCTAACAAGATTTTTGAAAAGATAAAATAGCGTGGGGATGGTATGTATAGATCATTGTTGTTGTTATTCTATATTTGGGAATGGATGAATGGATAGATGGATGGATAGATAGATGAATGAACAGAAAGATAAGACAGACAGATAGACAGACAGACAGATAGATAGATAGATAGATAGATAGATAGATAGATAGACAGATAGATAGACAGACAGATAGATAAAGTTATGGACTGAATGTTTGTGTCCCCTCAAAAATTCAGATATAATTTTTTGAATCAGGGTCTCACTCTGTCACCCAGGTTGGAATTCAGCGGCATGATCATGGCTCACCATAGCCTTGACCTCCTGGATTCA
>NW_006946265.1:0-703 GCF_000164805.1 Carlito syrichta | reverse complement strand
TAATAGGAATGATCCTCAAAACAAGCAAATGCACAGAGGAAGGATATCTGTTGTCCTCCAGGCAGTGGTTAGTAAGGTAATGTGCTGGAATGAAGGCAGCAAGTGGAGGGAAGGAGGAGATGAGGATAGAGAAGATTTGGGTTGAATCCCATGCACTCCTATTTATTGAGTGTATAATAACAAACAGTGGACTCAATTTTCAAGAGTCTCATTGAAATCAGTGCTTTTACTATAGCCTGTTTACCTAACAAGATTCTTGAAAAGATAAAATAGTTTGGGGATGGTACGTATAGATCATTGTTGTTGTTATTCTATATTTGGGAATGGATGAATGGATAGATGGATGGATAGATAGATGAATGGACAGATAGATAAGACAGACAGACAGATAGATAGATAGATAGATAGATAGACAGGCAGACAGACAGATAGATAGATAGATAGACAGACAGATAGATAAAGTTATGGACTGAATGCTTGTGTCCCCTCGAAAAATTCAGATATAATTTTTTGAATCAGGGTCTCACTCTGTCACCCAGGTTGGAATTCAGCGGCATGATCATGGCTCACCGTAGCCTTGACCTCCTGGATTCAGGTGATCGCTCCTCCTCAGCCTCTCAAGTAGCTGGGACTACAGACGTGTGCTACCACTCCCAGATAAGTAAAAAATATATATATATTGTAGTGACAAGGATTCACTATG
>NW_006946264.1:0-1030 GCF_000164805.1 Carlito syrichta | reverse complement strand
GGGGGCCCCAAATGTGGGTTAAGAGGTGACTCATGGAGTCAAAGCCTGAATGGAAAGTTGCAGTTGGCTCACTGAGTGACTGTGCAGCCAAACCTGGTAGAGACTGGTGCTAAGGCAATACTGTCACTGGGTTGTGTGTTCCCAAGACCAGGCAGCCCCCACAGAGGATGGCATGTTGCTCTTCCTGGGCATGGGGAGACTGGAAGATGACAGCCTTGGAGGAAGGGACAGTCTCCTTTGGAGTCGAAGAGGGGCTTGGATGATAATGTTGCCAAGGTGCTTCTCGCTAGAGTGGAGGTCACTGGAGGAGCCACAGTGGGAAGGCTCCTAAAACAGGGCCACTGGGGAGACAGGATCCCTGCAGTTGCCCAGTAGGTGATCCAAATCTGGACCGAGGGGTGGTTTTTGACCAAGGGGAGGCTAAAATTGAGGTGGGGATTCAATTTGGGAAATACATGTAGGTGGGTAGATGTCCACTGATACCTTCGCAGGGCACCTCTTTTCCACACTGCCATGGATATGGGAAAATAGGGAAAGAACTCACTTGGGGCTTGGGGGAAATGTGAAAATGACAGCCTTAGATGTGGAGGGAGCGTCCGTGTCAGTGATCTGAGTCTGAATTGTGGCTGGGATGGTGGAAACGGCTCCCGTGAAATGGACTGGCTTGCAAAGAGTCTTAGTGAGAGGGACTGGAAGAGGGGCAGGGAAGGAAAGAGAAAGAGGGGAATCTACACACTTGGGCGTCGAGGACTCCCTTCTGCAGAAGGCAAGCTTGAAGGAGAAGGTGAGGGGGAGAACCAGGCAGTATAGAGGATTTGGCAGCCAAGGGGGCATAGTCAGGGATGGTAGGAGGAACTGAGACCTGAAAAGAGTAAGTTGCCATGGCAGGGAGTCTGTAGTTTCCCTAGCAGGAAGGGAGAATGAAGGGGAAGGCTGGGTAGCACTGCACTTTGCCATGACTCTGTTTCACCCTCCAAATCCTCCCATTTCTCCTCCAAAATTGTGTTCTTCCTTTCACACCCAAGACTCT
>NW_006946263.1:0-951 GCF_000164805.1 Carlito syrichta | reverse complement strand
GGCATTCAAGACTGGCCTGGACAACACAGTAAGACCTGTTTTATAAATAAAAATGTAGGCCGTGCATGGTGGCTCAAGTCTCTAATTCCAGTTCTTGGGAAGTCAATGCAGGAGGATTGCTTGAACCCACGAGTTTGAGTGAAGTTTGAATGTAATTAATTACTTGGGTTTGATTTTCCTCAGTAGAAGGAAACAGAACAATTAATGCTGTTTTGGTTCCTACCAAGAATGTGAAGTTAGCCTTTTCTTGTTAAGGATTGGGCCGCTTACCCTGTCCAGCCTCAAGCTTTCTCCCAAATCTCCTTTCAGTTTCGTCCCACTCTTTATCATCCCAAACATTGCCTCATAACTGCCATACACACAAGTTCTTTCACATGCGCACATACCTCTTTCCCATGCGCACATACCTCTTTCCCCAAACCTGGGTGTCATTCACTGCTGCAATATTATCATTTGGGGCATTTTTCATTCCAGAATCAAGTATTTAGAGCTGGCTGTCATCCACAAGAGCTTCTCACTTTCTTGTCAGGAGTTCTTTGGGGTTTTCCATCCGTAATCCAATCTCTTCACTAGGAGGTCAACTTCCTTCAGGATGGGACAAAGTGGTTTTGACACATGGGGAGAGTCCTCCTATGCAGCAATTAACTTCCAGGCTTCAGGTCACTACCCAGATCTCCTCCCTCAACATAGGACCACCTACTCAAGCAGAAGAGGAGAAAAACCAATAGTTTGGAATTTTGTGGATGCCATTCTCTTTGCCACCTAAAGCTGTAGGTGAAAGATGTGATGTACTTCCAAGCTGCAGTGAGGAAGACCCATGGTTCCACAGAGCCAGCAGCAGGGACCCAAAGACCACCTGGCGAGAATGTTCTGTTTCAATGCAGAGCCTCTTTGCTCTGAACCCCATTGCCAGGGAGCAACATTCCTGTCCCTGCCAGAGTGAGGGCACCT
>NW_006946262.1:0-666 GCF_000164805.1 Carlito syrichta | reverse complement strand
GATCATGCCGCTGAATTCCAACCTGGGAGACAGAGTGAGTCCCTGATTCAAAAAATTATATCTGAATTTTTGAGGGGACACAAACATTCAGTCCATAACTTTATCTGTCTGTCTATCTATCTGTCTATCTATCTATCTGTCTGTCTATCTATCTATCTATCTATCTATCTATCTATCTATCTATCTATCTATCTATCTATCTGTCTGTCTTATCTATCTGTCCATTCATCTATCTATCCATCCATCTATCCATTCATCCATTCCCAAATATAGAATAACAACAACAATGATCTATACGTACCATCCCCAAACTATTTTATCTTTTCAAAAATCTTGTTAGGTAAACAGGCTATAGTAAAAGCACTGATTTCAATGAGACTCTTGAAAATTGAGTCCACTGTTTGTTATTATACACTCAATAAATAGGAGTGCATGGGATTCAACCCAAATCTTCTCTATCCTCATCTCCTCCTTCCCTCCCATTTGCTGCCTTCATTCCAGCACATTACCTTACTAACCACTGCCTGAGGACAACAGATATCCTTCCTCTGTGCATTTGCTTGTTTTGAGGATTATTCCTATTATCTGAAATGCTCTTCACTAAGAGATTGGGCCCAATTGCCTCTCTCTAGTCTGTTTACTTCCAAGTGAGGTTTTTCTTATCTG
>NW_006946261.1:0-698 GCF_000164805.1 Carlito syrichta | reverse complement strand
GAAGTTTGGGGGTGTGGTGGAACTCTGAATGACCATCAGCAAGGCGGGTCCCATGGTGACAGATAATGGGAATTTTATCTTGAACTGGAAGTTTGACCGGGGTACACAAATGGAGTGAAGTGAACACAGCTATCAAAATGATCCCAGGTGTGGTGGACACAGGCCTGTTCATCAACATGGCTGAGAGAGTCTACTTTGGGATGCAGGATGGCTCGGTGAACATGAGAGAAAAGCCTTCCTGTTGACCTGCAAGGAGCGGTGTGTGTTCGGCTTGATCTCCATCCAGTCCAGAGCCGAGGTGACACACTTCTTTGGGATCCTTTGCCTTAATGCATCTGTGCTAGGTGGACAACTGTCAGGCAGTGGAAACAAGGTTAAGTTCAGTCTTTTGAAGCATTGTTGTTGAATATCTTTTTAAAAAGGAATACAAACATATATTTTACTATTGAGAAAAAAGCCTAGAATGCTTTCATCGAGGAGTTCTTTCCTCCAGTCTCAACAGCGCTCTCTGGCCCAGCCCCAGGCTGCTCAATGCTGCCGGCGATGTCCGTCCAGGAAGTTCAGGATGAAGACCACATGCCCAGCTCTGTTGGTTCTGCTGATGTTGGGGACAGAGATGCAGAGCAAGGAGACTGCATACATTCCCTTGAGGCGTTCTTTGCCACAGTCTCACCAGCGCTCTCTGACACAGCCCCAGG
>NW_006946260.1:0-630 GCF_000164805.1 Carlito syrichta | reverse complement strand
GAGGTGGAACACATGAGTCTGAGACTCAGGGAATGGATTCCAGAATGTCTCTACTCACTCACCTTTATCGAGGTTAGCCCAACCTGGACATCTGTACTTCCCATTCACCTGTTTTATATTTGTGGATTTAAAATACAAATCTAAAATTTATATCTGTAATGTTGGTGTCCCTGTCACCACTCTGGGGCTCACTGGTCCTCCGAGGACCCTAGTCAGTGGCTACATCTTTCTCCTATCCAAAAGGCAAGTTTCAAAACACCCACCTCTGTACTTTTGAATCCCTGACCCCACAGTTATATTGAAGTGCAAGTCAATTCTGATGCTAACTAGGAAAGACGACCTAAGTTAGCCCAGAATCTACTGGTTGTGGGTAAATCCTTTCCCAACACTAAGCTCATATCCAATGCCAGCATTAAGTTTGGAGTTCTCAGGCTACCCACAGTTCTGACCAACTTGCAACAATTCTAAGGTTCCCATGACACCCTCAGGGTGTTTGTTTTGCTACCATGGCTCACAGAACTCAGAGAAGTGTTACATTTATGAAGACATTTGAGTAGACCAAAAGAATGCAAATCAGAACTATCAAAACATAAGGCCAGGTGAGGGAGTACACCCAATGGGAAGCTCCCA
>NW_006946259.1:0-1030 GCF_000164805.1 Carlito syrichta | reverse complement strand
AACAAAATAAGGAATTACAAATTTTTTAAGGACATAAGTTTTTCCTATTTCTGACAATACCTGGAAGGAGAAACTCACAAGGAGATGAATATTTTAGCTGTGTAGTATTAAGGCATAGAACAAATAGTTATAGATAGAGACAAAATTAGTTATATTAGTATTTGTTTATCTTTGTTTTTGAATCTTGCTCTTACTCTGTCACCCAGCTGGAGGGCAGTGGCACAATTATAGCTCACTGCAGCCTCAAACTCCTAGGGTCAAACAATCCTACGGGCTCAGCCTCCCAAGTATCTGGAACTATGAATGCACGTCACCATGTCTGGCTAATTTTTTTGATTTTTTTTGTAGAGGGCAATGCAATTTTGAAGTCTTACTATATAGCCTATGCTGGTCTCAAACTTCTGAGCTCAAGCAATCCTCCAGGCTAAGGCTTCCAATGGGCAGAGGCCACCACTCCTGGTTAATTTGATTTTTTTTTCTTGTAGATAGCAATATAGACTTTATCTATCTATCTATCTATCTATCTATCATTTATTGAGTTGGAGTCTTACTCTTTTGCCCAGACTGGAGTGCAGTGGCATGTTCTCAGCTACCACAGCCTCAACCTGCTAACCTCAGCCCTCCCACTATCTGGAAATACAGGTACACGCCCAGCTAATTTTTTGATTTTATTGTAGAGACTAGGTCCTCCAAGCTGCCTAGGTTGGTTTTGAACCCTTGGGCTCAGGCAATCCTCTCGCCTCCGTCTCCCAAAGTGCTGGAATTACAGGTGTGATCCGCTGTACCTGACTATGTAGACAATTACAAATACATGATGGAATATTATGCAGCCATAAAATAACCAAATTACGGATTTTGCAGAAACTTGGATGGTTTTTGAGTCTATTATACTCAGTGATCTATCACAGAAGCAAAGAACAGAGTACAATATGTTCTCACTTATAAATGGAACTTGAACGATTATAATACTATAAGAAAGGGATTGCCAGTAGTGGGAAACTGTCAAGGGCAGGGGGATGGGATTGGCAGT
>NW_006946258.1:5686-6499 GCF_000164805.1 Carlito syrichta | reverse complement strand
ACTTGACTTATATGTTGAGCACCTGGAATGTGCTGTGGACTATTGTAGGTAATAACATCAGTTACGAGAAAGGTAGGGACTGACTACAAATGTATTGTCCTGACTTTGTGGACCCTACATTCTAGTTGAAGGTGAGAAAAGACACAACAAAAATGTGCATTATCTTGCAGGTTAGCCAGTAATAAATGCTATGGAGACTAGAACGGTACATGGTGGGCTGAGACTGTGGATGAGAAGTAGCAGGTGTTTCAATTCAAACTGCAGATAAGAAAAACCTCACTTGGAAGTAAACAGACTAGAGAGAGGCAATTGGGCCCAATCTCTTAGTGAAGAGCATTTCAGATAATAGGAATAATCCTCAAAACAAGCAAATGCACAGAGGAAGGATATCTGTTGTCCTCAGGCAGTGGTTAGTAAGGTAATGTGCTGGAATGAAGGCAGCAAATGGGAGGGAAGGAGGAGATGAGGATAGAGAAGATTTGGGTTGAATCCCATGCACTCCTATTTATTGAGTGTATAATAACAAACAGTGGACTCAATTTTCAAGAGTCTCATTGAAATCAGTGCTTTTACTATAGCCTGTTTACCTAACAAGATTTTTGAAAAGATAAAATAGTTTGGGGATGGTACGTATAGATCATTGTTGTTGTTATTCTATATTTGGGAATGGATGAATGGATAGATGGATGGATAGATAGATGAATGGACAGATAGATAAGACAGACAGACAGATAGATAGATAGATAGATAGATAGATAGATAGATAGATAGATAGATAGATAGATAGATAGATAGATAGACAGATAGATAGAC
>NW_006946258.1:0-5085 GCF_000164805.1 Carlito syrichta | reverse complement strand
AATATTCATATATTGAAACCCTAACCCCCTTGTGATGGTACTAGGATGTAGAACCTTTGGGAGATAATTAGCTTTAGATGCTATCATGAGACGGGACCCCCATGATGGGATTTATGTCTTTAAAAGAAGAGGAAAGGACACTAGAGCTTCCTCTCACCAACCTGTGAGGACATATCAAAAAGGTGCCACCTGTAAGCCAAGAAAAGAGCCCGCATGAGATATTGAATCTGCCTTGATTTTGGACGTGCCAACCTCAAGAACTGTTGAAAAGAAAAACCTACTGTTGAAGCCAACAGTCTAAGGCATTTTATCTTAGCAGCCTGAGCTAATGTAGATAGATAATAGGCAGGTAGGTAGGCAGATAGAGAGAGAGCATATAGACATATTAGGTTGATGCATAAGTTTGAAGCATTTGTTTTTGGCATGGCAACTCTGCAATGTTAGAAGTCTGTTTATCGTTTGTCTTTTTCCCTTGGAGTGACAGGGTTGTGTTTGTAAAGATGCCTTACATTTTGCACATTTGCACAAGTTGGTACTATTTTGGGGCTAATGAAGATGGAGTGTCAAGTGGAAAAAATGAACACTTCTGCCATATTTTTCTGATTGGGTTTAATGGAGGAGTTAAGGTAGTGGAGGTGGCTTGAAACATTTGTGTCACATATGAAGAGAATGCCATCAGGGAAAGCATCATTTCAAAGAGGGACACTTTGGCCTGAGTGAACTTTAATGAAGACTGTTTAAATGCTTTAATCCACGATGATCTGCTTCAGTCAATGTGAGAACTGGGAAATGTGATGAACTGTGACTAGGAAACCAAGGTGAAACATTTGCATTCCATGGGCATGCACAACGCTGCTATGAACTTATGCATCAGCCCAATATGTGTATGCCTGGTGAGTGAGTTTCTTAGGCAGTGGTCCTCTGATAGCCTTTATCAGGTCCATCAAAGAGAAAACTTCATCTCAAAGACAGCATAAAAATACTTGCTTTCGCATAGTAAGTCTGTATAAAAATATGATAACTGAGACTAAAAATGCATAGCACTGTGCCTACCGCAACATTCATGAGATGAGCCCTGTAAAAACAAAACCATTACAAAGAGACCACCAGACTCTTCCTGACATCCTGCTGCCTGATTCATTTGCTCTCAGTTGTTTGTTACACTTTCAGAGAACCAAGGCTCCATGATCCTAAGCCAGGGTAGTTCCCTGGTTGCAGAGAACTACCTACATTTTGTAGTCAGAATTGCTTCTCAGAAGCAGGGTTGAAATCTAGTATGTTTCTTTCTTTTGAGCTAAGGTCTTACTCGGTTGCTCAGGCGAGAGTGCAGTGGCACAGTCACAGATCACTGCAGCACAGTCACAGATCACTGCAGCAATCTTCTTGCTCAGGCTTCTCAAAAGTAGATGGAACTACAGGTGTGTGCTACCACACCTGGCTAATTTTTAAAATTGTTTGTAAAGAAGAAGTCTCGCTGTCTTGCCAAGGCTCATCTCAAACTCCTGAACTTAAGCAATTTTCCTGCCTCAGCCTCCCAAAGTGCTGGGTTTATAGGCAAGTGCCACCCTACCTGGCCCAGTTTGCTTTTAATAGTCCTGCACTTTCTGAAATGCACAGCAATATTAGCAGGGGAAAATTAAAAAAATTCATGCCTTTGAACGTTTTTTGTTTGTTTGTTTGTTTTTGTAGTTTTTTTTAGCATCCACTCTCTTACTCTCCTGGAAGAAAAGAAGAATGATCAGTGGTAAGCAGCAGTTACAGCAAAACACTAAGTGCCAGCTTCATACTCAGAAAAGAACACTGCATCTCCTCCTTGTGATTTCTGGTACTCTACACATTAAGAGAAACTTCTCTAGTAATGAAGTACAGAAATGATCCCTCAAAGTATAGTTCTGGTTTGGACATAAAAAAAAAAAAGTCAAGCTAAAAATTATAATCCTAATAAGGCAAACTTAACAAATATATGAGAAAATATGAAGATGATTTTGATTTTTTGACACATTTACACAGCTGAAACTATTTCCAATGAATATACATATTCTTTAATTTTTATGGAAATAATACATGAGCATGTTAACAATTTGAGTAATACTGAAATCCAACTCTTCCCACCTCAGTTCTCCTCTCCAGAAATAGTTTTTAGCTACTTTGATGTTACTTTCTAAATTCTAAACTTTATGCTTTTTCTGCTGTATTGTGGCATATCCATTTTAGAAAATATTTTTACCATCCTAGCTTGAGGAAGGACAAGAAAGCTCTAGTCCTACTAACCTTCCCCACTTTTCCTTTCCAAGACATTTCCAAGTCACTTCATTAATTTTTCTGCTTCTGCTTTAGAACTTCATGTAATTTGGTAGCTTTATTGGGAAATGGTAACATAGTAGCTAAATTGGTCTGGAAATGAACCACCAGGGTTGGAATCCTTGTTCTTCCACTTATCATCTCTGCAAACCTGAAGGATTTGCTCTGCCTTCCTGTGCCTGTTTTCCCATCTATACATCAGGGAATAGGATAATACCCACTTCATGTGGTTGCTTGTGATGGTTAAGTAGAATAATACATTTGCAGCCATTAGTGTCCAAAGGCAGACAATATTTCTCAAGAAATAGGACTATTTCCTTGTTTTATCAATGTTCACCCTAATCTCATGATTTTCTCTCTGCACAAAACCTTTGTGTCCCCATAGTGCCCCTGCCTTTCCTTTCCCTGTGCACAGCTCACCTCAGCCAATAATCTTTGCTTTTGTTTGTGCTGCAAACATTTACATTTTGTTAGGCAATTGCAGCAAAGTATCCCATGTTTTCCCCCATAGGTAGACTCTTGGGTTGGAAACCAATAGTTTGTTTTGACTATTCAAGTATTGCTCAGTCCTGGTGAAAATAGTGTGATAGGATTCTATTTCCTTCTCTGTAAATAGAGTGCCCCAACTTCTGTCTTTTCAATCAGTTGTTTAAAATCATGCCATATTTTGGTTTGCTTTTACTTCAACTATTATTTTCTCCTACAGATTTCATGCTTTTTCTAAAATTTGCCTTGCCTTCTTTTTTTTCCTTGCACTCTTTGCACATAGAAATTAGTTTTTATTTTCAAACAGGATATTGTTTACTTGGCTGGATCCTTTCCTTTTCTAGAAAATTTGCCTCCACCCCACTCCATTTGGAAATGGTAAGGCCAAAGTAAGAGCACGGTCTTGGTTGAAAGAGGATCAAAAAGGATACTCAAGCTTCACTCAGGGTAAGCCAGAAATAGTCACTAATCACTAAATATGAAACATGTCTAATTCTAGACACAGCATCCCAATTTTCTAGATCTGTGGTAGAGTCAGGAATCTGGGGTTCAAATGGCCCTCCAGGTAACTGCAATGTAGATAGTTCACATTTCATATTGTTCCAAACACTGCTTTAGACCTTAACTGAGAGCTCACTAAAAAGTCCCATTTATCTGATAAGGTTAAAACTTTTATATAGGATTTGGGAAAACCCTAGTTAGCATTAAGTAGAGTATTTCCCCTATTGATTACAAGCAAATTCTGTAAAATATTTAAAGAAGTTTATTCTGAGTCAAATATGAATGACCATAACCTAGGGAACAGCCTCATGAGGACCCGAGGACCTGTGCCCTAGGAAGTTTGGTTACACCTTGGTTTTATACATTTTAGGGAGACAGACATTTACCAGCAAGGATATAAATCAATACATGTAAGTCATACATTGGGTCAGCCTGAAAGACAGGGCATCTCAAAATGGAGGCTTACAGTTCACAGGTGGATTGAAAGATTTTCTGTTTTTTTAAATTTTTTAAAATTCAGGGTCAGATGCAGGGAGTCCATTCAGTCAGTCAGGGGCTCAGAACTTTATTTTTGGTTCCCATTCTGGCCTCTTCTGGTGAAGACTTGTCAGAGGCAACACCAATGGCCAAATCTTAATTTTGGCCCATATTGTTGCCAGAGTGGTGACTACCCTGCCCTGATTCCATCTTGCCTCTTGGAGGGTCCCCTATGGCCAAAGATGTAGAGCCAAAAGACTTACAGCCAACTTAAACACTCTAGGTGAGATGGGAATGGAGGAGGGCAGGAATTCACTAGCTCTTAAAATCTTTAAGGCAATGTAAGAGCCAAAAACCAAATGCCAAAAATACAAAAGTCACTTATTTGAAAATTCTATGCATTGAGCTACAGTTATCTAGGTTTTGACTACAGACTTGTAGCAATCAGTTATACAAAAGAGAAGCACTTCTTAAAGAACATAAAGCTAAGGAATTTGGAGACTTTTGTTGTACCACAATTTTTTTTTTAAGTTGGGTGTCTCACTGTCATCAAAGTTGGTGTGCAGTGGCATGATCTTGGCTCACCACAGCAATCCTCTCACTTCAACCTCCTGACTATCCAGGACTACAGGCGAGTGCCACCATGCTAGCCAATTTTTAAAATATTTTTTGTAGAGACAAGGTCCCGCTCTGATGCCTAAGCTGTTCTGGAACTCCTGATCACAAGTAATCTTGTCTCAGTCTCCCATAATGTTGGGGTTATAGGCATAAGCCACCGTGCCTGGTCCCACAATGCTTTTTTTGTGGTCTTTTTAGTAATTTGTTGTGAGATGGCTGAAACATTTTTAAAAATCTATCTGCATAAATTCCATTACAAGGTATAACCATATGCATGAGATTTTGTCACCAGATGTCTTGATATCCTCCCACTACTATTATTTTAATTCTATGGGAAGTAAGAGATTTTTAATGGTTAATTTTATGGAATTTTTTATGGTTCAGATGAATGGAAAGGGATCATGTAATGGCCCAGTGGCAAAGTCTCTCATTTTCCCAGCTGTTTAGGTATGTAAGTGACTGTCAGATCTATAGGATCTGAATTAAAGTTATCCCTCAAAATGAACCCATAAAATCTCAATTTTATTTTAAGGATGTAGGTTACAATTCAGGGTTAAGTATACAAACATTTGATTATGCAGGTATCCTTGTTGATGAGGTGTGCCCCTCTCTCCCCTGGCAGTTTTCCTCAACTGCCAATCCCACCCCCCCTTCTCTAGCAGTTTCCCACTACTATCAAATCCCTTTCTTATAGTATTATGA
>NW_006946257.1:0-414 GCF_000164805.1 Carlito syrichta | reverse complement strand
ATGATGGAAATCTTATCATTCTGAAAGAAACTATTGGGATTCCTTGGGTTTTGATTGAATTATGCCATGGGAGGGTAGAGAGACGAAAAGCCCTATTATTGGCAGTTTTCATTCTAAAAGCAGAGTCTCTATTTCAGACAAACCTGGACACATTATATTAATATATCTAATTATCTTCCAGTATCCGAGAGATGCTGCCTGGCTTTAGAAATGGGACTCATTAAATTTGGACCATAGTTCTAGACCATAAATGTTGGAGATGGACAGAAACCCTAGGCCCTCAGGAAATCATATAAGGTAGGGAAATTAGTGAAGGAGTAATTAGGTTGGACTGAGAAAAGGAGAGTCCTGTGCCAACTTAAAATTGTATTTTTTTCTTTTTTTTGTCTGGGTTATGTTCATCAAATGGGCATT
>NW_006946256.1:0-705 GCF_000164805.1 Carlito syrichta | reverse complement strand
TTGACCGGGTACACAAATGGAGTGAAGTGAACACAGCTATCAAAATGATCCCAGGTGTGGTGGACACAGGCCTGTTCATCAACATGGCCGAGAGAGTCCACTTTGGGATGCAGGATGGCTCGGTGAACATGAGAGAAAAGCCTTCCTGTTGACCTGCAAGGAGCGGTGTGTGTTCGGCTTGATCTCCATCCAGTCCAGAGCCGAGGTGACACACCTCTTTGGGATCCTTTGCCTTAATGTATCTGTGCTAGGTGGACAACTGGCAGGTGGTGGAAACAGGGTTAAGTTCAATCTTCTGAAGCATTGTTGTTGAATATCTTTTTAAAAAGGAATATAAACATATATTTTACTACTGAAAAAAAAGCCTAGAATGCTTTCATCGAGGAGTTCTTTCCTCCAGTCTCAACAGCGCTCTCTGGCCCAGCCCCAGGCTGCTCAATGCTGCCGGCGATGTCCGTCCAGGAAGTTCAGGATGAAGACCACATGCCCAGCTCTGTTGGTTCTGCTGATGTTGGGGACAGAGATGCAGAGCAAGGAGACTGCATACATTCCCTTGAGGCGTTCTTTGCCACAGTCTCACCAGCACTCTCTGACCCAGCCCCAGGCTGCTCTCTGCTGCCAGAGAAGTCAGTCCAGGATGTGCAGGATGAAGTCCACCTTCCCAGCTCTGTTGGTTCTGCTGATGTTGGGGGTAGAGATGCTTGG
>NW_006946255.1:0-850 GCF_000164805.1 Carlito syrichta | reverse complement strand
GGGAGCACCCTGTATCTACAATATAAAAAAATAAAATAATAAAGTAAAATAAAATAAAATAAAAATAGCCAGACATAGTGGTTCCTGTCTCTCATCCATGCACTTTAGGAGACTGAGGCAGGAGGATCACTTGAGGCCAGGAGTTTGAGACCAGTCTGGTACTCATAGCAAAACCCTGTTTCTAAAAAATAAAACAATAAAATAGTAAAGTAAAATAAAATAAAATAAAATGAAATAAAACAAGATAAAATAAATATAATAATTAACCAAACTTAGTAGTTCCTCCCTGGCATCCCAGAACTTTGGGAGGCCAAGGTGTGAGGATCTCACAAGCCGGGAATTTGAGACTAGCCTGGGACCCATAGAAAAAACCTGACTATAAAAAAAAATAGTAAAGTAAAATAGAATAGTATAGAATAAATAAAGTAAAAAAAAAAACTAAAGTAAAATAAAATAATAAAATATAATTAGCAGTCCTAGTGGTTCCTGTCTCTCATCCCTGCACTTTAGGAGGCCTAGGAGAATCACTTGAGGTCAAAAATTTGAGACCAGCCTGGGACTCATAGCAACACACAGTTTCTAAAAAATATAAAAATAAAATGGTAAAGTAAGATAAAATAAATAACATGAAATAAAATAATAAAATAAAATAAATTAAGATAATTATCCAGAGTTAGTGGTTCCTGCCTGTTATCCCAGCACTTTGGAAACTGAGTCGGGAGTATTGCTTGAGGCCAGGGGTTTGAGACTAGCCTGAGTCTCATAGCAAAAACCTGTTTCCAAAAGAATTTTTAAAAAGTAAAGTAAAATAAAATAAATTATAATAAATTAAATAATTAGCCAGACTTAG
>NW_006946254.1:0-651 GCF_000164805.1 Carlito syrichta | reverse complement strand
CAATCCCATCCCCCTGCCCTTGAAAGTTTTCACTACTGGCAATCCCTTTCTTATAGTATTATAATCGTTCAAGTTCCATTTATAAGTGAGAACATATTGTACTCTGTTCTTTGCTTCTGTGATAGATCACTGAGTATAATAGACTCGAAATTCATCCAAGTTTCTGCAAAGTCCGTAATTTGGTTATTTTATGGCTGCATAATATTCCATCATGTATTTGTAATTGTCTACATAGTCAGGTGGATCACATCTGTTATTCCAGCACTTTGCGAGACGGAGGCGAGAGGATTGCCTGAGCCCAAGGGTTCAAAATCAGCCTAGGCAACTTGGAGGACCTAGTCTCTACAATAAAATCAAAAAAAATAGCTGGGCGTGTACCTGTATTTCCAGATAGTGGGAGGGCTGAGGTTAGCAAGTTGAGGCTGTGGTAGCTGAGAACATGCCACTGCAC
This sequence comes from Carlito syrichta, assembly GCF_000164805.1. Classification (NCBI taxonomy): domain Eukaryota; kingdom Metazoa; phylum Chordata; class Mammalia; order Primates; family Tarsiidae; genus Carlito; species Carlito syrichta. Next base: position 200 of record NW_006946254.1, on the reverse strand, counting down.
TCCAGTCTGGGCAAAAGAGTAAGACTCCAACTCAATAAATGGTAGATAGATAGATAGATAGATAGATAGATAGATAGATAGATAGATAGATAGATAAAGTCTATATTGTTATCTACAAGAAAAAAAATCAAATTAGCCAGGAGTGGTGGCCTGTGCCCATTGAAAGCCTTAGCCTGGAGGATTACTTGAGCTCAGAAGTT
>NW_006946253.1:0-863 GCF_000164805.1 Carlito syrichta | reverse complement strand
TCACCCAGCTGGAGGGCAGTGGCACATTATAGCTCACTGCAGCTCAACTCTAGGGTCAAACAATCTACGGGCTCAGCTCCCAAGTATATGGGACTATGAATACACGTCACCATGTCTGGCTAATTTTTTTGATTTTTTTTTTTTGTAGAGGGCAAGGCAATTTTGAAGTCTTGCTATGTAGCCTATGCTGGTCTCAAACTTCTGAGCTCAAGTAATCCTCCAGGCTAAGGCTTTCAATGGGCACAGGCCACCACTCCTGGCTAATTTGATTTTTTTTCTTGTAGATAACAATATAGACTTTATCTATCTATCTATCTATCTATCTATCTATCTATCTACCATTTATTGAGTTGGAGTCTTACTCTTTTGCCCAGACTGGAGTGCAGTGGCATGTTCTCAGCTACCACAGCCTCAACTTGCTAACCTCAGCCCTCCCACTATCTGGAAATACAGGTACACGCCCAGCTATTTTTTTTGATTTTATTGTAGAGACTAGGTCCTCCAAGTTGCCTAGGCTGGTTTTGAACCCTTGGGCTCAGGCAATCCTCTCGCCTCCGTCTCGCAAAGTGCTGGAATAACAGGTGTGATCCACCTGACTATGTAGACAATTACAAATACATGATGGAATATTATGCAGCCATAAAATAACCAAATTACGGACTTTGCAGAAACTTGGATGAATTTCGAGTCTATTATACTCAGTGATCTATCACAGAAGCAAAGAACAGAGTACAATATGTTCTCACTTATAAATGGAACTTGAACGATTATAATACTATAAGAAAGGGATTGCCAGTAGTGGAAAACTTTCAAGGGCAGGGGGATGGGATTGGCAGTTGAGGGAAACTGCCAGGACAGGGAGG
>NW_006946252.1:0-715 GCF_000164805.1 Carlito syrichta | reverse complement strand
TTAAAGAATATAGTCTCAGGTACTGAGAAGTTCGAGGCAGAAGGATCATTGGGCCCACGAGATTGAGGCCAGCCTGGGGAACATAACAAGATATTGTCTGTAAAAAAATAAAATAAAACAATAAAATAAGAATGTGACCACCAAAATGTTTCCTTTTTTCTCGTCCCTTTCTGCAGTGTCTTTGTTTTCTAAAACGGTCACATATCTTTTTTTTTTTAATGCAGTGGGAGAAGACTGGGGCTATTAATCTATAGTAAAGACAATTTTGAAATAGGAGTTTCAGAAATGTTCTGAGCAGCAAAGTGAGAATGTGATTCACCCAGGGACTGCTGTGAGCGGTAAATGTAGATTTAAATGCATTAGGTCTGAAATGTTGGACTAAAAATTGACCACTTTGTTTCAGTCACATAGACTTGGATTTCAAGAGCAGTTTTAAGTTCACAGCAAAACTAGGCAACAAGTACAGTGAGTTGCTATACAGTTCCCCACCCCATATACACCTCTCCCCATGACAGCACCTCTGTCAGAATGACACACTGTTAAGTCAATGAATCCACATTGTCACGTCAGTGTCACCCACAGTCAATTTTGTATTAGGGTTCACTATTTTCTTTTTTTTTAAGTCAAGGTCTCACTCTGTCCCCTTGGCTGGAATGCAACGGCACAGTGACAGCTCGCCCCAGCATCAACACTTGGGTTCAAGTGATCCTTTCAC
>NW_006946251.1:0-1374 GCF_000164805.1 Carlito syrichta | reverse complement strand
GAAATACCCTCATGGAAATCGGAACTGGCATCCAATTCCTGAACAAAACCCAAAACCCACAGGTCATAAGAGAGAAGATAGACAAGTGGGACCTTATTAAACTGACAAGCTTCTGCAAGGCCAAAGAAATCATCAAGAGAGCAGGGAGACAGCTTACAGACTGGGAAAAAATATTTGCCAACACCAGGTCTGACAAAGGTTTAACAGTCTGGATCTGCAAGGAACTAAAACGTGCTGAAAAGAAAAAAAAAAAAACCCAATTATCAAATGGGCAAAAGATATAAACAGACACTTCACAAAAGAGGACATCCGAGCAGCCAACAAACACATGAAGAAATGTTCATCCTCACTAATCATCAGGGAGATGCAAATCAAAACCACACTGAGATACCACCTAACTCCAGTCAGAATGGCAATTATCAACAACTCAAAAAATAATAGCTGCTGGAGACGGTGTGGCGACAAGGGAACACTTCTACACTGTTGGTGGGAGTGTAAACTAGTGCAACCTCTGTGGAAAGCAGTGTGGCGATTCCTAAAAGCTCTAAATATCAACCTCCCATATGACCCCGCAATCCCCCTACTGGGAATATACCCTGAAGAACTCAAATCACTCTACAAAAAAGATACCTGCACATGTATGTTTATCGCAGCGTTGTTCACAATAGCAAGAACCGGAAACAACCATGCTGCCCATCAAAAGAGGACTGGATTTTAAAAATGTGGTACATATACACGATGGAATACTATGCAGCCATAAAAAAGAACAAAATCATGAATTTTGCTGCAACCTGGATGGAACTAGAGGCTGTAATACTGAGTGACCTCTCACAGAAATAAAGATCTGAGTATCACATGTTCTCACTCATATAATGAACCTTGAACATTCAATGTAATACTATAAGAAAATGACTGATGGTATTGCGAAACTATGGGGGGGAGGGGGATGGTTTAACAGCAAATATCTGTCTGGGGTTAGGGAAACACCTCTTATCCACAGAGTGCCTGAATGAAACGTAACTGTACACCTAACCCTTAACTGTACCCCACAACCATAATAAAAAATATTGATTAAAAAAAAGTATGTTAGGGGAGAGAATGACAGTTCAACTATGAATCAACCTCTCAGTCATCCCATGACGTCAGGTTTTCTACTTTTCATCTGAATCCTCAATTGGTGGACTCACTAGGACTAAGTGGTGAAGCTCGGAGAATAAGTCAGCATGCTTATGTGGTTCAGTGAGTTCACTGGAAAAAGATAAGAAACCCAGAAAGTAGGGGAAACCAGTATTTCTTGAAGTTAAAACAAAACAAAACCAAAACCAAACATTTAGTAGATTTGTGACTTTTGAGGGACTAAGAGATAAAATGCTC
>NW_006946250.1:0-2497 GCF_000164805.1 Carlito syrichta | reverse complement strand
CTGCATAATCAAATGTTTGTATACTTAACCCTGAATTGTAACCTACATCCTTAAAATAAAATTGAGATTTTATGGGTTCATTTTGAGGGATAACTTTAATTCAGATCCTCTAGATCTGACAGTCACTTACATACCTAAACAGCTGGGAAAATGAGAGACTTTGCCACTGGGCCATTACATGATCCCTTTCCATTCATCTGAACCATAAAAATTTCCATAAAATTAACCATTAAAAATCTCTTACTTCCCATAGAATTAAAATAATAGTAGTGGGAGGATATCAAGACATCTGGTGACAAAATCTCATGCATATGGTTATACCAAGTAATGGAATTTATGCAGATAGATTTTTTAAAATGTTTCAGCCATCTCACAACAAATTACTAAAAAGACCACAAAAAAAGCATTGTGGGACCAGGCACGGTGGCTTATGCCTATAACCCCAACATTATGGGAGACTGAGACAAGATTACTTGTGATCAGGAGTTCCAGAACAGCTTAGGCATCAGAGCGGGACCTTGTCTCTACAAAAAATACTTTAAAAATTGGCTAGCATGGTGGCACTCGCCTGTAGTCCTGGATAGTCAGGAGGCTGAAGTGAGAGGATTGCTTGAGGCCAAGGAGACTGAAGTGAGAGGATTGCTGTGGTGAGCCAAGATCATGCCACTGTACACCAACGTTGATGACAGTGAGACACCCAACTTAAAAAAAAAATTGTGGTACAACAAAAGTCTCCAAATTCCTTAGCTTTATGTTCTTTAAGAAGTGCTGCTCTTTTGTATAACTAATTGCTACAAGTCTGTAGTCAAAACCTAGATAACTGTAGCTCAATGCATAGAATTTACAAATAAGTGACTTTTGTACTTTTGGCATTTAGTTTTTGGCTCTTACATTGCCTTAAAGATTTTAAGAGCTAGTGAATTCCTGCCCTCCTCCATTCCCATCTCACCTGGAGTGTTTAAGTTGGCTTTAAGTCTTTTGGCTCTACATCTTTGGCCATAGGGGAACCTCCAAGAGGCAAGATGGAATCAGGGCAGGGTAGTCACCACTCTGGCAACAATATGGGCCAAAATTAAGATTTGGCCATTGGTGTTGCCTCTGACAAGTCTTCACCAGAAGAGGCCAGAATGGGAACTAAAAATAAAGTTCTGAGCCCCTGACTGACTGAATGGACTCCCTGCATCTGACCCTGAATTTTAAAAAATTAAAAAAACAGAAAATCTTTCAATCCACCTGTGAACTGTAAGCCTCCATTTTGAGATGCTCTGGCTTTCAGGGCTGAACCAACGTATGACTTACATGTATTGATTTATATCCTTGCTGGTAAATGTCTGTCTCCCTAAAATGTATAAAACCAAGGTGTAACCAAACTTCCTAGGGCACAGGTCCTCGGGTCCTCATGAGGCTGTTCCCTAGGTTATGGTCATTCATATTTGACTCAGAATAAACTTCTTTAAATATTTTACAGAATTTGCTTGTAATCAATAGGGGAAATACTCTACTTAATGCTAACTAGGGTTTTCCCAAATCCTATATAAAAGTTTTAACCTTATCAGATAAATGGGACTTTTTAGTGAGCTCTCAGTTAAGGTCTAAAGCAGTGTTTGGAACAATATGAAATGTGAACTATCTACATCGCAGTTACCTGGAGGGCCATTTGAACCCCAGATTCCTGACTCTACCACAGATCTAGAAAATTGGGATGCTGTGTCTAGAATTAGACATTTTTCATATTTAGTGATTAGTGACTATTTCTGGCTTACCCTGAATGCAGCTTGAGTATCCCTTTTGATCCTCTTTCAACCAAGACCGTGCTCTTACTTTGGCCTTACCATTTCCAAATGGAGTGGGGTGGAGGCAAGTTTTCTAGAAAAGGAAAGGATCCAGCCAAGTAAACAACATCCTGTTTGAAAATAAAAACTAATTTCTATGTGCAAAGAGTGCAAGGAAAAAAAAGAAGGCAAGGCAAATTTTAGAAAAAGCATGAAATCTGTAGGAGAAAATAATAGTTGAAGTAAAAAGCAAACCAAAATATGGCATGATTTTAAACAACTGATTGAAAAGACAGAAGTTGGGGCACTCTATTTACAGAGAAGGAAATAGAATCCTATCACACTATTTTCACCAGGACTGAGCAATACTTGAATAGTCAAAACAAACTATTGGTTTCCAACCCAAGAGTCTACCTATGGGGAAAACATGGGATACTTTGCTGCAATTGCCTAACAAAATGTAAATGTTTGCAGCACAAACAAAAGCAAAGATTATTGGCCGAGGTGAGCTGTGCACAGGGAAAGGAAAGGCAGGGGCACTATGGGGACACAAAGGTTTTGTGCAGAGAGAAAATCATGAGATTAGGGTGAACATTGATAAAACAAGGATATAGTCCTATTTCTTGAGAAATATTGTCTGCCTTTGGACACTAATGGCTGCAAATGTATTATTCTACTTAACCATCACAAGCAACCACATGAAGTGGGTATTATCCAATTCCCTG
>NW_006946249.1:0-532 GCF_000164805.1 Carlito syrichta | reverse complement strand
TCCCCAGGGGGTGGGAAGCTGTAAGAATGAGAAGGGAGGGGGGGCATCCTGATACTCCCAGACAGAAGTGGAGCTGAAGGCCTGAAGCCTGTCAGAGGAAGGGACTTTCAGCAAAGGAGGGTTGGCATGCAAAGGAGGGCAGGCCTGGGGTGCTGACTAGAGACCAAGCATAGCAGTTTCCAGAGGATGACCAGTGTTTACTAGAGTTCAGCTCCCAGGTAGAGATTTGTGCAACTTGTCCTGAAATGGGTCAGGGTGGGCAGTTGCAGCACCTCGTGCCTGGGTGACAGGTGCTGTGGAAGAGCCAAATATCCAGCTCTGCTCTCTAAGATGACTTCCAACCAGGCTTGCTAATTAGCAAGACCCAAGGATATGTGATATTTAGTAAAATGACAGAGTTACGAGAAGAGGCTGAATAAAAGCCCCAGCTCTGGAAGTGGGAGGGATTGAGGGTCCAGAAGGCCTGGGAGACTGGGAAGAGTGTGCAGCACCAGGAATGGGGAACACTGGGCAGAGAGGGTGAGTATTGAGG
>NW_006946248.1:0-778 GCF_000164805.1 Carlito syrichta | reverse complement strand
CCCTTCAAGGAAACCAGCTAGCCACTTGGAATCAAGTTGCTTTTATCAGATGTCTTCCACTGCAGGGGACAATGCTCATCCTGCCTGAGGTTGAGATGGATTTCTGGTGTGGATTTGCCCATCCCGACTGACATCCCCAGTCATCACCATCTCCCTGCTCTCACAGAGTGACTGATCTACTATTGTAAGATCATGACCAACAACACTTTGGACTTAGGGACACATTTGACAGTACATGAAGGAGAGGGGGAAACATTTTCATGGGATCTATTGAGATCACATGTGCTTCTGTCACCAGAAGCAAGATGACCCAACCTCAGAAAAGCTCTGAAGGATGCAGCTGAGGGCCCATCTTGGAGATGACACCCATGAGGGTGGACTTCTGCCTTCAAGATGCTGAACATTTAGAGGTAACAGCCATTATACGATCTTGCATCCCCAGAGGTGGAACACATGAGTCTGGGACTCAGGGAATGGAATCCAGAATGTCTCTACTCACTCACCTTTATCGAAGTAGCCCAACTGGACATCTGTACTTCCCATCCACCCGTTTTATATTTGTGGATTTAAAATACAAATCTAAAATTTATATCTGTAATGTTGGTGTCCCTGTCACCACTCTGGGGCTCACTGGTCCTCCTGAGGTCCCTAGTCAGTGGGTACATCTTTCTCCTATCCAAAAGACAAGTTTCAAATCACCCACCTCTGTACTTTTGAATCCCTGACCCCACAGTTATATTGAAGTGCAAGTCAATTCTGATGCTAACTAGGAAAGACG
>NW_006946247.1:0-991 GCF_000164805.1 Carlito syrichta | reverse complement strand
CCCCAAATAGGGGCTAGTATTAGATGTGAGAATAGTCTCACATCTAATTTGCCCTAGACCAGTGGTGTGTTGGCTAAATCCAGGTGCATAGCATCAGAAATGAATTGCACTCCTGTATTATGTTAGGGGGAAAGAATAAAAAATTCAGAACTGGACATTCATAAATGGGTTGCCTAGTCAAGAAAACAAAATAGACATAAGTCAACTAGACCCTAGGAGGACTGGTTATATAGCAGGTGGAAGCGCAACCAGTATCACCTAGATGCAAATGGGGACCAATCTACCTAGGTCAGAGTTGAAAAGGAGGGACACTGTAACAGAGCTGGGCTTCATGGTACCAAATGGATGACAGATTCTGGGAACAGCAGACACTGGACCTATGCCATGAAGAACAGGGTGAACATACTGACTAGGCAGCAGTATAGAGTCTAGCAAGGGAGGACTGACCTGCAGCATCTAGGAGTTATCTCATAGGGCATGTTTCTCTTAGGGACGGGAGATATGGACATCCAACCAGTGTGTCATTTAATAGGCTTGCACAGACACAATCAAGAGGACCAGAAGAATGAGGCGAGCTGCCCCAAATACAAAGTCATGTGTTTTGCCTCGTCGAGATTCGAGACAGTTCTCACACTGTCTCAGTTTTGTTTGGATAAAGAGGTTGGGGCCCTATGAAGAGGGTCTCAGTGACAACAAAATTAGTGCATCCTACTGGGATTTTCCAGTTTATTCTACATGAAATCTACAGCCATTATTTTAGAGGACTGTACACTGAGCAAAGATGAAAGCCCCAATTTTTCAAGAGGATTAGACATGAAGCCCTAGTTGTCATAATACCCACAGCCTGGAAACACCACCATGGCCACCTGTTAGAATAATGGCTTAAGGTGAAGGGGTCAGCAAATTGATGGAATCATCCCTGACATATCTGTCACACTGAGTCCACTGATTTCATGGACGTTCCTCCCTATGGTTATGCTCCCTCTTTCTT
>NW_006946246.1:0-742 GCF_000164805.1 Carlito syrichta | reverse complement strand
TCCCTTCCTCTTTCTGGTGTCAGTGAAGACTCAGGGAGAGCTGACTTTTCACTCTGTCTTGGGGGGATGTATGTGTGTAAATCATGCCATTGTTTTTCCATGAAAGTGTCAGCAGCGCTGAGTTAGTGGGAGTCAGGCCTCACTTTTGCTTTAGCCATAGAAACACTGAGCATGCAACCTTGTGTCTTTCTACTGCAACTCAAAAGGAGGATTGCCTCGTAAAAGGAAAATTGAATGTGCCCAGAGGTTCAAATTACTATGTCCAGAGTTCCTAGCACTGAATTTTTTAAAAAGTCATGTCAAGGAACAGGAAAAATACAACTTAAATGAGAGAGGAGAAGCTGTACTCAGGAAAACAGAAACAACTCAGATGGTGGTATTATGTCACAGATTGTTTTTTAAATTATAAAATCCTTTTGATAAGTTACTGCAATCACTTCGGAAAAATTGGAAAAGGAGAAAAAAGCAGAAGTCACAAACTCAAATCAAATAGAAATTAAAGACCTGAAACATACGATCAATGAAATTAAGAGAAAGCTTAGGAGAGCCTCATCTGGTAACATTGGACGACAGTATAAAATATGACGACAGTATAGAAATATGTTGGTGATGAGACAAAAAGCAATGAATGTGATTTGATTTGGGGAAAAATTAAAGTGGAAAAGATAAAAAAGATGAAATAATATTCATTAGTTGAAAAAACAGGACTAACTTTAGCTTATTACAATTTCCCCATTATTTT
>NW_006946245.1:0-602 GCF_000164805.1 Carlito syrichta | reverse complement strand
GGAAGGAGTAAACACACTTTCAAGGAAAAACAGGTACTCTAACAACCCAGTTCTTGCACAAATGGGGTCATGAATATGGCACACAGGAAAGCCATGTATGAGCACTCCAGAAAGGGCTCCCTCTTTACAAGCTAGCTCTACAGCCACCACTAAATATCCATTCTTCCAAAATACAGACCAACACTAAGCTACCAATATGGTGACCCCTGGATCAGACACTCTGTCAAGGAAGGCCCTTGCAGTTACGCTGAGAGCCTAGGAGTCAGATTATAGAGCAACAGGAGTAGGGGCAGCTTTCAGGTGTGTGTGTGTGTGTGTGTGTGCATGTGTGTGTGTGTGTGTGTGTGTGTGTGTGTGTGTGTGTGTGTGTGCATGTGTGTGTGTTATGTATATGTCTGTTTGGGGGGCAAGGCTGATGGATGTCTACACACAAATATCCTGGGTCTCAGAGGCCTGTGACTTAGGGTACCAGATGAAGTGGCCAATATTAGTCAGGGAACAAATGACAAAGATAAGAGGAAGGTTAGAATCCCCAGGGGGTGGGAAGCTGTAAGAATGAGAAGGGAGGGGGGGCATCCTGATACCCCCAGACAGAAGTGGAG
>NW_006946244.1:0-880 GCF_000164805.1 Carlito syrichta | reverse complement strand
TAATATTTAATTCTCTTTGTAAAGTGTACAATGTTAAGATGCATTTTGATGAATACATCATTATAAGAAAAACAAAACTTTGTGTTCTTACTAAAAGAAAATAATTTCTGTCAAATTTAAAGGCTATTTATGAAACAAGATTTTAAAAAGAGCCATTAAGTAGGCACAAAAGGTGGAGAAAATTATAGGTATAAAGAGGTATTTTAGGTAACAAAAGTTAAAAAGAGAATAATTCGTATGAGAAAGAATCTTGTATGGTACACTTTTCCCTAAAGTAAAATGGCTTTTTTTTAAGATAAAGAGAAATTGAAGAAAAAACAGGTCCAAGCAATTCATAAATGGTATATAGTGATAGGGTTCATAAAGAGAAAATTCATGAAAGAAATTTTGTATGTGATTGAGTCAGCTATAATTAAAAGGAAATTATTTATAGTGATCTTTCTAGAGATTGAACCTTGAATTTAAAACACTAACACAAGCCAGGTGGTCATTGCAGCTCATGTCTTTAATCCTAGCACTTTGGAAGGCTGAGATGAGAGGATTGCTTGAGCTCAGGAGTTTGAGGCCAGCCTAGGAAATACAGCAAGGTCTCATCTCTACAAAAAATTTTAAAAATTAGCTGGTGGCCGAGCATGGTGGCTCATGCCTGTAATCCCAGTACTGTTGGAGGCTGTGACAAGAGAAGTGCCTGCATCTAGGAGTTCAAGAACAGCCCTGGCAACTGGTGTGACCTTGTCTCTACAATAAATGAAAAAATTAACCAAGTGTGGGGTGCATGCCAGTAGTTCCAGCTACTCAGGAGACTGAGGCAGAAGCATCACCTTAGCCCAGCAGGTTGAGGTTGCCATGTCTATGATCATGTCACTGCACTCCAACTTGG
>NW_006946243.1:0-1255 GCF_000164805.1 Carlito syrichta | reverse complement strand
CCTAGTCAGTGGGTACATCTTTCTCCTATCCAAAAGACAAGTTTCAAAACACCCACCTCTGTACTTTTGAATCCCTGACCCCACCGTTTTATTGAAGTGCAAGTCAATTCTGATGCTAACTAGGAAAGACGACCTAAGTTAGCCCAGAATCCACCGGTTGTGGGTAAATCCTTTCCCAACACTAAGCTCATATCCAATGCCAGCGTTAAGTTTGGGGTTCTCAGGCTACCCACAGTTCTGACCAACTTGCAAAAATTCTAAGGTTCCCATGACACCCTCAGGGTGTTTGTTTTGCTACCATGGCTCACAGAACTCAGAGAAGTGTTACATTTATGAAGACATTTGAGTAGACCAAAAGAATGCAAATCAGAAATATCAAAGCATAGGGCCAGGTAAGGGAGTACCCCCAACGGGAAGCTCCCATTGTCTACTAATGGTGGAAGGAGTAAACACACTTTCAAGGAAAAACAGCTACTCAAACAACCCAGTTCTTGCACAACTGGGTCATGAATATGACACACAGGAAAGCCATGTATGGGCACTCCAGAAAAGGCTCCCTCTTTGCAAGCTAGCCCTGCAGCCACCACTAAATATCCATTCTTCCAAAACATAGACCAACACTAAGCTACCAATACGGTGACCCCTGGATCAGACACTCTGTCAGGGAAGGCCCTTGCAGTTATGCTGAGAGCCTAGGAGTCAGATTATAGAGCAACAGGAGTAGGGGCAGCTTTCAGGTGTATGTGTGTGCGTGTGTGTGTGTGTGTGTGTGTGTGTGTGTGTATGTGTGTGTGTGCACGTATGTGTGTGTGTTATGTATATGTCTGTTTAGGGGGCAAGGCTGATGGATGTCTACACACAAATATCCTGGGTCTCAGAGGCCTGAGATTTAGTGTACCAGATGAAGTGGCCAATATTAGTCAGGGAACAAACGACAAAGATAAGAGGAAGGTTAGAATCCCCAGGGGGTGGGAAGCTGTAAGAATGAGAAGGGAGAAGCGGGCATCCTGATACCCCCAGACAGAAGTGGAGCTGAAGGCCTGAAGCCTGTCAGAGGAAGGGAGTTTCAGCAAAGGAGGGTGGGCATGCAAAGGAGAGCGAGCTTGGGGTGCTGACTAGAGACCAAGCATAGCAGTTTCCAAAGGATGGCCAGTGTTTACTAGAGTTCAGCTCCCAGGGAGAGATTTGTGCAGCTTGTCCTGAAATGGGTCAGGGTGGGCAGTTGCAGTCCCTCGTACCTGGGTAACAGGTGCTG
>NW_006946242.1:0-779 GCF_000164805.1 Carlito syrichta | reverse complement strand
AAAGCCATGTATGAGCACTCCAGAAAGGGCTCCCTCTTTACAAGCTAGCTCTACAGCCACCACTAAATATCCATCTTCCAAAATACAGACCAACACTAAGCTACCAATATGGTGACCCATGGATCAGACACTCTGTCAAGGAAGGCCCTTGCAGTTAAGCTGAGAGCCTAGGAGTTAGATTATAGAGCAACAGGAGTAGGGGCAGCTTTCAGGTGTGTGTGTGTGTGTGTGTGTGTGCACGTGTGTGTGTGTGTGTGTGTGTGTGTGTGTGTGTGTTATGTATATGTCTGTTTGGGGGGCAAGGCTGATGGATGTCTACACACAAATATCCTGGGTCTCAGAGGCCTGTGACTTAGGGTACCAGATGAAGTGGCCAATATTAGTCAGGGAACAAATGACAAAGATAAGAGGAAGGTTAGAATCCCCAGGGGGTGGGAAGCTGTAAGAATGAGAAGGGAGGGGGGGCATCCTGATACCCCCAGACAGAAGTGGAGCTGAAGGCCTGAAGCCTGTCAGAGGAAGGGAGTTTCAGCAAAGGAGGGTGGGCATGCAAAGGAGGGCGAGCTTGGGGTGCTGACTAGAGACCAAGCATAGCAGTTTCCAGAGGATGGCCAGTGTTTACTAGAGTTCAGCTCCCCGGGAGACATTTGTGCAGCTTGTCCTGAAATGGGTCAGGGTGGGCAGTTGCAGCCCCTTGTACCTGGGTGACAGGTGCTATGGAAAAGCCAAATATCCAGCTCTGTTCTCTAAGATGACTCCCAACCAGGCTTGCTAATTAG
>NW_006946241.1:0-807 GCF_000164805.1 Carlito syrichta | reverse complement strand
GGGATTCTCTTCTCAGCTTTTTCTCAGCACCTGCAATATTTTTTTCCTTTGGGTCTAAATCTGTTGTGCAATTGCTGAAATGTTTTATCTTGAAGGTTTGCTTCAGCATAACTTACATCTGTACTCTTGGTTATTCTGAATGTGTAGGGTCCAGGAGCCCTCTGAAGTTTTGATGAAAAAAGTCAACTTAGAAAAGACAGAAGGGTTGAAGAGAAGGCATGCAGATGTGTTTGGGGTGTATACATGAGAGTTTTTGGAATAAAGACCCAAAGATACAGGGGAAATTCTTCATTATTATGCCTCTATATTTTAGTGTTCACTCATACCTCTTGACGCTCTACTCCTGTGACTAATTAATTCAGGTTCTCTTTGCAGCAGATTTGAATACCAGGTAATCCAAAGAAACAATCACACCACCACAGAAGGTTTTTCTGTCCTATGAAACAAAGATTTTATGTTTTATCAAGAGAATTCATGTATTGTTATTAGGTTATTGGCTAATTAGAAAAACTAAATTTTAAAAGGCTTAAAATTGTTTTTAGGTTAAAATTTCTATACCGCTCTCAATTCTTTTGATGATCACTCTGATTAAATGCATAACTATTATTTTACTGTGACCTGTGATTTTGTTTTAATCCAATGTTTTGAACTTTTTACCATCTTTAAAAACATCCTGAAAAACAAATGCTGGGGGCTTACCCAAACTATAAAAATGAATCATTGCAAGGTTGTAGAATCTTTTTGCACCTTCCAATTAAGTCAAGAACTTTGGTACCACCATTTCCAGCCTGATAATTAGACATCAGT
>NW_006946240.1:0-695 GCF_000164805.1 Carlito syrichta | reverse complement strand
GGAAATACAGGTACACGCCCAGCTATTTTTTTATTTATGTAGAGACTAGGTCCTCCAAGTTGCCTAGGCTGGTTTTGAACCTTGGGCTCAGGCAATCCTCTCGCCTCCGTCTCGCAAAGTGCTGGAATAACAGATGTGATCCACCTGACTATGTAGACAATTACAAATACATGATGGAATATTATGCAGCCATAAAATAACCAAATTACGGACTTTGCAGAAACTTGGATGAATTTCGAGTCTATTATACTCAGTGATCTATCACAGAAGCAAAGAACAGAGTACAATATGTTCTCACTTATAAATGGAACTTGAATGATTATAATACTATAAGAAAGGGATTGCCAGTAGTGGAAAACTTTCAAGGGCAGGGGGATGGGATTGGCAGTTGAGGGAAACTGCCAGGACAGGGAGGGGAACACCTCATCAACAAGGGTACCTGCATAATCAACGTTTGTATACCTAAACCTGAAATGTACCCCACATCTTTATAATAATAAAAAAAAGAAAACAGATCGGGACCAGTGGAATTCTGAATAGTTTAAAAATTTTGGAGAGAAAGGTAATCTTTGTTTTTTTACACAATTTTGTAAGCTAACAAACAGGTCAAAAGAAAAGGGATTTTTTTCTAAACAGAATAAAGAATTAACTATTTTTTTAAGGACATAAGTTTTGCCTACTTCTGACAATATCTG
>NW_006946239.1:2030-3860 GCF_000164805.1 Carlito syrichta | reverse complement strand
TTTTCAAGAGGATTAGACATGAGGCCGTAGTGTCATATACCCACAGCCTGGAAACACCACCATGGCCACCTGTTAGAATAATGGCTTAAGGTGAAGGGGTCAGCAAATTGATGGAATCATCCCTGACATATTTGTCACACTGAGTCCACTGATTTCATGGACGTTCCTCCCTATGGTTATGCTCCCTCTTTCTTAGGTACAATCAGGATGCATATCCTAAGACATAGGGAGAATTACTATGATTCCTTGGTCTATGAAGTAACAACTGTTAGTCTAGGAAAATCAATAGAAATCTACAACTATCAACACTTGCCCAAGACAATATAATAAATGAAAACCAATGTCACATTCCAAAGCAAGTAATTTTTTGTATGTATAAGATAAAAATAAGCACCATCCTTAAAAAATTAAGATACAGGGAGGATGGTCCTCTCAAAATTTTATTTAATTCACCAGTCACAAATATGAATGGATAAAGGCATATGATACTGGATTACTGAAAACGTCATCCACTGTGGTCCCACTGTTGCTGCTGTGACCGATGTTTTCTCCTAACAAAGGCAGTTAATAACACAAGCAATGTTGGGCTCAGTGGCTCAGCCTATAATCCCAGCACTTTGGGTGGCCAAGGTGAGTAGAATGCCTGAGCCCACAGGTTCGAGACCAACCTGGGCAACTTGGCCAGACATCATCTCTATAATAAATTAAAAAAAAAATTAGCTGGGCATGGTAGTGCATGCCTGAAATTATGACTACTTGGAAGGCTAAGGTGGAAGGATCTCTGGAGTCCAGCAGGTCAAAGCTGGGGTGGATATGAGTGTGCCACTGCACTCCAGTCTGGGCAATTGGAGTGAGACTTCCACTCAATAAATAAGCAAATAAATAAATAAATAACAAAGGCTTAGGTGCATAGCATTAGCTATTGGTCTGGAAAATACATTTCCTTCAAAATTCTTCATGAAAATGAAGGAGTAACAATATGCATTTACATGGAAACAGAAGCAATATTAATTCAGAATCAGTCTCTCTCTCTCTCTCAGTCTCTCTCTGCCTATATCTCCTCCCTCCTCCACCTCGTTACCTGAATACATCTCTGAGGGATCTGGACTTTTTTACTGTTATTCAGATATTACAATGCTCCATTCTGTTCATGAGATTTGGTCATCTGGCCTGATAAGCATGAAATGACAAGGTTTCTGAATACCTAACAAGGATGCTGGCCATACCTTCCTGAAAAAAGACATATCCTCCACATTTTACCTCTTTCAATCCCATAGTAGAAGGTTGAAAAGTGCTTGTGGAGTGTCTGGCAGGACCTACCAAGAAAGCACAAGGGTAGACCCCTGGAGTTCTGGAGCAAGGCTACAACTACTCAACAATAGAAAAAGACCTTGTGATGAGGCTCAGGCCACAGGAGAAATGAAGAGTCTGGACATGGGACAAAAATTGAACAGGTAGTCAGAATTTCTTACCATAATCTAGTGTCTATCGAATCCATGAAATCATTAGGTCAGGAAAACCCAGGAGCAATCCATCATAAAAATGGAAGTGGTGCATCCAGGACTAGGCAGGAACAGATGACCCAGATCCTCTCCTGGAGGCCTGATTTTCTCACAGTTTAGTTAATTTAGTATGGATATGAAAGTCAAAATGGGCCTTGACTGCAGTATGGGTTCCATCCATACACAGTCTTCAGAAATAGACACTTTCGAAGAAAAATCGATGTGCAAACAACAGGTTCATGAATGTGGCACAGATGAAAGCCATGCATGGGTGCTCCAGAACAGGCTCACTCTTGCCAAGCTAAAACTGCTGCCACCACTAAATGCT
>NW_006946239.1:0-1902 GCF_000164805.1 Carlito syrichta | reverse complement strand
AGCCACTTGGAATCAAGTTGCTTTTATCAGATGTCTTCCAACTGCAGGGGACAATGCTTCATCCTGCCTGAGGTTGAGATGGATTTCTGGTGTGGATTTGCCCATCCCGACTGACATCCCCAGCCATCACTATCTTCCTGCACTCACAGAGTGACTGATCTACTATTGTGAGATCATGACCAACAGCACTTTGGACTTAGGGACACATTTGACAGTACATGAAGGAGAGGGGGAAACATTTTCATGGGATCTATTGAGACCACATGTGCTTCTGTCACCAGAAGCAAGATGACCCAACCTCAGAAAAGCTCTGAAGGATGCAGCTGAGGGCCCATCTTGGAGATGATACCCATGAGGGTGGACTTCTGCCTTCAAGATGCTGAACATTTAGAGGTAACAGCCATTATACGATCTTGCGTCCCCAGAGGTGGAACACATGAGTCTGGGACTCAGGGAATGGAATCCAGAATGTCTCTACTCACTCACCTTTATCGAGGTAGCCCACCTGGACATCTGTACTTCCCATCCACCCGTTTTATATTTGTGGATTTAAAATACAAATCTAAAATTTATATCTGTAATGTTGGTGTCCCTGTCACCACTCTGGGGCTCACTGGTCCTCCGAGGACCCTAGTCAGTGGCTACATCTTTCTCCTATCCAAAAGGCAAGTTTCAAAACACCCACCTCTGTACTTTTGAATCCCTGACCCCACAGTTATATTGAAGTGCAAGTCAATTCTGATGCTAACTAGGAAAGACGACCTAAGTTAGCCCAGAATCTACTGGTTGTGGGTAAATCCTTTCCCAACACTAAGCTCATATCCAATGCCAGCATTAAGTTTGGAGTTCTCAGGCTACCCACAGTTCTGACCAACTTGCAAAAATTCTAAGGTTCCCATGACACCCTCAGGGTGTTTGTTTTGCTACCATGGCTCACAGAACTCAGAGAAGTGCTACATTTATGAAGACATTTGAGTAGACCAAAAGAATGCAAATCAGAACTATCAAAACATAAGGCCAGGTGAGGGAGTACACCCAATGGGAAGCTCCCATTGTCTACTAATGGTGGAAGGAGTAAACACACTTTCAAGGAAAAACAGCTACTCAAACAACCCAGTTCTTGCACAACTGGGTCATGAATATGGTACACAGGAAAGCCATGTATGGGCACTCCAGAAAGGGCTCCCTCTTTACAAGCTAGCCCTGCAGCCACCACTAAATATCCATTCTTCCAAAACACAGACCAACACTAAGCTACCAATATGGTGACCCCTGGATCAGACACTCTGTCAAGGAAGGCCCTTGCAGTTATGCTGAGAGCCTAGGAGTCAGATTATAGAGCAACAGGAGTAGGGGCAGCTTTCAGGTGTGTGTGTGTGTGTGTGTGTGTGTGTGTGTGTGTGTGTGTGTGTGTGTGTGTTATGTATATGTCTGTTTAGGGGGCAAGGCTGATGGATGTCTACACACAAATATCCTGGGTCTCAGAAGCCTGAGATTTAGGGTACCAGATGAAGTGGCCAATACTAGTCAGGGAACAAACGACAAAGATAAGAGGAAGGTTAGAATCCCCAGGGGGTGGGAAGCTGTAAGAATGAGAAGGGAGCGGGGGCATCCTGATACCCCCAGACAGAAGTGGAGCTGAAGGCCTGAAGCCTGTCAGAGGAAGGGAGTTTCAGCAAAGGAGGGTGGGCATGCAAAGGAGGGCGAGCTTGGGGTGCTGACTAGAGACCAAGCATAGCAGTTTCCAGAGAATGGCCAATGTTTACTAGAGTTCAGCTCCCAGGGAGAGATTTGTGCAGCTTGTCCTGAAATGGGTCAGGGTGGGCAGTTGCAGCCCCTCGTACCTGGGTGACAGGTGCTGTGGAAGAGCCAAATATCCAGCTCTGTTCTCTAAGATGACTC
>NW_006946238.1:0-1220 GCF_000164805.1 Carlito syrichta | reverse complement strand
CTGGGTTTTCCTGACCTAATGATTTCATGGATTCAATAGACACTAGATTATGGTAAGAAATTCTGACTACCTGTTCAATTTTTGTCCCATGTCCAGACTCTCCATTTCTCCTGTGGCCTGAGCCTCATCACAACGTCTTTTTCTATTGTTGAGTAGGTGTAGCCTTGCTCCAGAACTCCAGGGGTCTACACTTGTGCTTTCTTGGTAGGTCCTGCCAGATACTCCACAAGCACTTTTCAACCTTCTACTATGGGACTGAAAGAGGTAAAATGTGGAAGATATATGTCTTTTTTCAGGAAGGTATGGCCAGCATCCTTCTGAGGTATTCAGAAACCTTGTCATTTCATGCTTATCAGGTCAGATGACCAAATCTCATGAACAGAATGGAGCATTGTAATATCTGAATAACAGTAAGAAAATCCGATCCCTTAGAGATGTATTCAGGTAACAAGGTGGAGGAGGGAGGAGATATAGGCAGAGAGAGACTGAGAGAGAGAGAGACTGATTCTGAATTAATATTGCTTCTGATTCCATGTAAATGCATATTGTTACTCCTTCATTTTCATGAAGAATTTTGAAGGAAATGTATTTTCCAGACCAATAGCTAATGCTATGCACCTAAGCCTTTGTTATTTATTTGCTTATTTATTGAGTGGAAGTCTCACTCCAATTGCCCAGACTGGAGTGCAGTGGCACACTCACATCCACCCCAGCTTTGACCTGCTGGACTCCAGAGATCCTTCCACCTTAGCCTTCCAAGTAGTCATAATTTCAGGCATGCACTACCATGCCCAGCTAATTTTTTTTTAATTTATTATAGAGATGAGGTCTGGCCAAGTTGCCCAGGTTGGCCTCGAACCTGCGGGCTCAGGCATTCTACTCACCTGGGCCACCCAAAGTGCTAGGATTATAGGCTGAGCCACCAAGCCCAACATTGCTTATGTTATTAACTGCCTTTGTTAGGAGAAAACATCGGTCACAGCAGCAATAGTGGGGCCACAGTGGATGACGTTTTCAGTAATCCAGTATCATATGCCTTTATCCATTCAGATTTGTGATTGGTGAATTAAATAAAATTTTGAGAGGATCATCCTCCCTGTATCTTAATTTTTTAAGGATGGTGCTTATTTTTATCTTATACATACAAAAAATTACTTGCTTTGGAATGTGACATTGGTTTTGATTTATTATATTGTCTGGGGCAAGTGTTGATAGTTGTG
>NW_006946237.1:24811-33300 GCF_000164805.1 Carlito syrichta | reverse complement strand
AGTACATGTCCTACAAGGCAGGGACCTAAGGGCAGAAATCCAGTGGAAAGGAGGGGCAGTGCAGTAGCAAGGTCCTACCCTGAAGGTGTATTTCCATAGCTAGCACATAATTATTACAATGCTGGCTCCGTATTTGGAGTGATTTTGTGCAGATGAAAGAAGATGATGAAGAGAACCAGCCCCTAAGCACCTCCCCAACTTGGAAGTGAGGCTGTTTACACACACAACCTGGATCTTATTCTACAGATGAAGGACACCAGACACATATGGAAATAATCCACTCAAGGTCACACAGGTGTAAGTGGGAAGTCAGCCTTGGACCTGAGATAACCCACAGAATACCTCCTTTCTTCTACCCATTACTCTCCCATGAACCTCTCCAGAGAGCCTCCACAGCACGCTGGGTCTCTGGTACCCACAGAGTCCCTCAAGGGAGACAGGACTATATGCTCTGCCCTACACAGCAGGCTGCAGTCCTAGAAAAGGGCACATCTTTGACATCGATACAAAAGCCTTCCTAGCTTCTGCACAAGTTTCTTATTACAGACAACCCCCATGCTCAAGAGGGACTGCCATCAGCAAAGACTGCTATAAATATTGTGGCTCCTGGAGTTATAGCAAAATGCCTCCCCTCAGACCTGAGGACTCATTTAGAGAAGCATCACATTACAGCTGCAAGTGGGTTTTCATCTGGCGATTAGGTAAATATGAATGGGGGCATTATGCCTGATTAAAAGCATCTTTTAGACGCATAAACACAGCAACCACAGTCGATCGCTCAGCCGCTACAATGGGATGTAAGGAAAGAATGACAACATTTTTCTTTTAAAATGTGGAGAAAAGGGGTGCCCTGAAGTTATACTTTATAATTTTAGATCCATTTCTCAGCCTTAAAAGAGCAAACCACTCTACTCCTTTTTCCTCTATTCCTTAAAAAACGAAAACAAAAAAAGAAGCAAAAATAGACTGCACTGCTCTGGTCTGCAGAGGCACCAAGATGATATCTCCCTCCACTGCCAGAGTTATTTAGGAAAAACAATCTTTGGCATAGGCCAAGTGCTCATAAATAATCTGGGATGAGGCAACAAAGCCGTTCCCAGGCCCTGCCTGGGATACATTGGGACAATGGTCTATGTCACTTGCAGGTAGATGGAAAGGCCTGAGTCAGACCTGTGGCCGAGCTTTGCTTGTGCAGGAGGCTCAGACAACGAAGAAAGTCACACTCTAGGTCTCCCTCTCATTCTATTGCCTCTGAAGTGTTACCTCTCCCCCTTATCCTGGGAAGTAGTCACTCCCCCTTGAGGATCCAGAGGCTGATGGGCACCACTACCCACCTCGACCCCGCACAGTGCTTGGGGCCTATGTGGACTCCTCTGCATGCACAGGTCTACACGTGTGTGAGAGAAGGGGGCTAGGGGGAGGTCAGCTCCACTCAGGCCCTGAGGAACCCTGCATGGAGCTGAGGGGACTAATGTCGAAACCACATGGTCAATGCTCACAGAAGGTCAGTGACGGGTGTTATCTTGGTGTTCTCTCTGTTCCCCAGGCCACCCTTTTCCAGGCCCTCCTCTCTCTGCAGCTGTGTCTATCCAACCTATCCTCCTTGCCCTCAGAACCCACCAGTGAGCACCCCTCTTACTAGCATGTCCCAACATTCCCAAGTCACAGCATTCATAGAAAATAAGGACCTTCTCAAGCCTGCAATCCCAGCACTCTGGGAGGCCAAGGCGAGTGGATTGACTGAGCCTGTGGGTTCGAGACTAGCCCAGGCAATTTGGCGAGATGTCGCCTCTACAATAAAGCAAAAATTAGCCGGACATGGTAGCACGCACCTGTAGTTCCAGCTGCTTAGGAGGTTGAGGTGGAAGGATCACTGGTGCCCAGCATGTTGATGCTGTAGTGGCTGTGAGTGTGCCACTGCCTAGGCAGCAGAGTGAGACTTCGATTCAAAAACATTAAAAAAAAAAGAAAAGAAAAGAGAAGAAAAGAAAAATAAAGAAGGATCTTTGTAGTGGACAGCAGATCAAGCATAAGATGTCTGTGACTGAAGACCACCTGCCTAGGCTCAGAATATCCCCAAAGTAGCACGTATATCATCAGTTGAGAGCACACTATCAGGACTTCCAGATACTTCACGGGATCCATAGGGACCCACACAGCGGCATGGGACCAGGACATAACACAAGCACGTAACTGAAGCATTGCTTTCATGAAATATTGCCCTAATGTATCCAGTGCCCTAAGATAGTCTATTCTATTCCACAGTTGACCCTTGAACAACTTGGGGGTAGGGAAACCAATCCTCTGGTGCAGTTAAAAAATCCATGTATAACTTTTAACTCCCCTCAAACTAAATGACTAATAGCCTACTGTAGACTGGAAGTTTACTGATAACACTAACAATCAATTAACATGTATATTTTATGCATTTATGACATACCTAACTTTTTCTTATTTAAAAAAGAAATTCTAGGCTACAAGTTTCATCTGAGAGGTTTTATTTTTTTCAAAGTGTTGCAGACTTCCAAAAATTTTCCAATATATTTATTGAAAAAAATTCCACATATAAGTGGACACTCGCAGTTCAAAAACATGTGGTCCAAGGCACAATTTTTCTATTCTATTCCTGTTCTATCACTTCCCATTTTTTAAAAATGCTGGTTGTATCTCATGAAATTTAATATATAATCACTCAATAGGTCTTGAGTCACAGTGGAAAAATCACTGGTCTGCCGGATTTCTTGGCCTGGCATATTGAGAAGGCCAGCCTCAGCATTCCCTGTTTCTTGCCAACCACCTTTACTTCAGTAACCTTCAGATCCCGAAGCTCTCAAGAGGTCCAAGCTCCCCATCCACTCAATCTCTGCACCTGCCACTAGCCTGTCTAGGCAGCCCTCTCCACCTCTTCCCCTAGATTAACACCCTAAGGCTCCCTGCAGAGTGATTCCTGTTTGCTTATCTGACTGTCCTTCAGGGCTGGGTGGCACTCTTGGGGGCTATGACATGTCCTTCTCAGCTCTATGCCCCAGAAGGGCCTAGCCTGGAGCTGATGCTGGATAGTGCAGCTAGCGGGTGCCAAGTGGGAAAGTAAAAGAACAAGTCACCTCCAATGGCCCAGGAGGACAAGTGACCAGAAGGGTGGAGCCGAGGTTGAGAGACTGCTTTTTCTCTGGAGAAGTTATTACCATAATCACTGGAACAGAAGCTTTAGGCACAGCCTTGGGCCTGGTTCCTACAGTCTTGCTTTGGAGCCACTCACTGACAGGTAAATCCAACTCATCACATCCAGACCCACTGATCTTTCCACCCAAGCCTGACCCTCCCATCGTGTTCCCCAACTGGGTTGGCAGAAATCTCATCCTTCTATGGCTCAGGCTCAAGCCTTGGCATCCTCCTTGCCCTTCCTTTCTCCCATACTCCTTATCTAATCCATCAGGAAGTCATATTCATGCACCTCCAATGGGCACCCAGATTCGGGTCTTGTTTTCCAACATCCCCACTGCTGTGACCCTTGTTCAAATACCATCATGTCTTTCTCCACTAACAGCTACAGCCTCCTGCTTTCCATGTCCTCTTAGTCTACTCTCGTCACAGTGTTGGGGGCAGTGCTCTGTGGCATGTCTCCATGCCTCATGACAGTGTTTGTCCTGGACAATCTTGTCAAAGATATTTACACAATCGGCCTTGGAAGGCAGAGATAGTATATGCTTCCTGGAGAGAGAGCATATTGTTCCCTGAACAGGATAATAACGGTATTGGCTTACTCCATGTTTGCTAGTGGGGGTTTCCTAAGTTCAGAATTCCTTAGGTGGGACACAGGGCCACTGGGCAGCTCTAAGACTGCCCCCAAGGGGCTTGGAGAGCAACAGGAATGATGTGAACATGAGGTTCTGACCAGAAGTTTCCTGTCCCTGGTAGCACCTGTGAAGTTGCAGCAGGCTAGCTTGTCAGCTTGTAAGAAGACCCATCACCATTCTTGACACACAGCAGCCCAAGTCCTCGTTTCATATACAAGTCAGTTCAAGTCACTGCTCTACTCAAAATCCTACAACGATCCCCATCTCACTCAGAGAAAAATCCGAAGTCCTTACAATGGCCAAAAACCCTGAATGATGCTCCTACCCTCCCTCGCATCCCTCCATCCCATCAGGTCTCTGACTCTATCGCCTGCTCCTCTCCACACCCCTTACTCAGCTTCAGCCACATTGGCCTGAGACACTCCAGGCAGGTGCCCCTCTGTGTACCTTCACTCTTGCTGTTCCATTTGTTGGATGCTTTTCCCCCATAGCCGCTTGGCTCATTCCCCACCTTCTCCTGTATTTGTTCAGTGTCACCTTCTCACTGAGACCATTCTGAACCCCCTATTTAAAATTGCCACCCTTCCTCACCATCATACGCCCTCAATACTGCCTCCCTAACCCCAGGATACCCAAAGAACAACACTGACCTAGTCCCAGGTCACCCCTGACAATGATGGACAGATAGATCAGCAGCACATCTAAGGTTCTCCAAGCTGTGAAATGGGAAAATGGCTCCAAGACATGCAGTAGCAGTCAGAAGGAAGTAGCTCTTCATTCAGAAAGAGGCCAAGATACAGGGAGCAAGGGGTGCCTGGAGCTAGTTGTATAAATGTCAGCATCCTTTTGGGAGCTGCAGAAATTCTTGGGGAGGGGGACATGGCATAGGGCTGAGCTCTAACCAGTCAGAAGAAGACTCAGACCACAGTGACCTGGGCATTCAAGGCCCATGTGGAACTTGTCCCCACCTCTAGCAAAGGCTGGTGACAGTTGAAGAAATCAGCTTATTTTTTCAACTGGTACATCTCTACAGCATCTTATCATCTCTTCAGTTATGGTTTTGAGTTTGGTGATGATGACAGGCCTGTTCTGCTATTTATGTTTCTGATTATTTTTAGCGTTTTGCAATTAAATTTCCTTAAATTTAAACTTGAGACCTAAGCATTGGATTGTCTGTGATGCAGCACGGTGTGTTCATATATGCAGTTTATATATTTGGGTTGCAAAAGCCTCAGGAAAGAGATATTTCAATACCTGGCACCCAAATGGCCCTGTTTCCATATCACCCACATGTGTCCCTGTCTCCATGCACTGCTTTCTATTCTCACACTCTCAGCAACAACCTCCAGATCCTTGAGAGCCAAAACAAAGTGCTGGGAGAAATTGCCAGGCCTTCTTTCAAAGCCCAGCTCAGCTGTCAATGCACGTGGCTAGGCCAGGACAGCACAGCCTATACAGACTTTGCCCCAGACCAAGGCTCCAGAGCTGCAGACCCCCTGGGGTCTCCCTGGCCCATGATTAGATTAATCCATTCTCAACAAGGCTCCCTCTGAAGTGTTCCTGGGTCTCATTCCTGGTATACAGAAAGTGCATGATAACTATCTGCCTGAAGGAACCTGGTTACGCCCCTCTCCCCATTCTCTGGGGTGATGCTCTCTGGAGGTGACTCCCTCTCCCCACAGTGGCTCCTTGGTTCATCCATCCACTGAACCTCCTATTTAAAACTATACTTTGCCGTTGGTCCCCATTATACTGACAGCTCCCCTGGTTCCCTCCTGTGCCCTGGGCTAGGATAGCACTCTCCCCCTCATGGCTACCATTGCCCATGTTGCAAGAGCCACCTCCACGTCTCCACTTCCAGTTGCACCTCCAGGTTGCATGTCCAGCACCAGTGCTGTTCTTATCAAATGCACCTTGGAATTTCAGGCTTATCAGTGTCCCCCGCCAAAGTCTCTCCTGCCTCCCAGCCTCCCTCACTGTATTAATTTAACCTTCCATGCCTCAGTTCCCCAGACTTGACCCCGCAGGATCTACAGAACTTTCTCTAGCTCACCCCATACTCATTTCCAACCCTTCTTGCATGCCTGCCTTACTGTGGAAGCTGCAAAAGCTGAAGATTTTCCTTCCTTGCTGCTGGGTGACCATGAGACCCAGTTCTGTTCAAGGAGTTGGAAACACAAGTCTGCTGGGGAGTCTGGGAAAGCTTTGGCTGGTTACCCCTCTTCCTTGGGGCTTCCCATTTTCCCCTTCTTCTCCCCAAAACTGATGTGTTATCTGGGGCTGCTACAGCCCCGAGACCCTGGGTGACAGCATGTACACAGGCTGAGTCAGAGGGAGGAAAAAAATCCTGGGGATTTGATGGCATTGCCACCAAGCTCTGGACAGATTGTCCTGGGAGATAAATAACACACTTTCATTGCATTTCCTGTTGCTTGCAGTGAAAGCATCTTTACTGATACACATAGTTCATTTGTTATTTCTTCTCCCTCCACTCCCTCCCCCTCACACACATACACCTTCTTACTCAATTGCTCTCTCTTGTTTTTCCCTCCCTTCCTTCCTCCCTTCTCTCTGCATTTTCTTTTTGTAAATAAGTTTTAATCACACACTCCGGACATGCTCTGTGCTGCATGACAGAGAAAAGCAGCCCCCTGCCATGCACTGAACCGTGGGGACATCCGGGCGGGGTTTCTTCCCTTCATCTGCCTTGTGCACCTTACTCAGGCAGCATCCAGTCACGTAGGTCTCTGGCCACCGTTCGCTTGGCCTTCTTCAAGGTTTTCTGCACGTTTCCAACACAATTTGAATCTCACATTTGCTCCAATGAGGTACTGCAATGGCCTTTGGGTCTCACAGAAGGTTCTCTGGCCTTACTTTCCAGATCACTCTGTATCCCAGAGTTGGGGTCCTCTTCCTCACAGGCCCACTTTCACCCTGCACCCACTGCCTGTCACCCAGACCCTGGGCTCGGCACATCAATCCCACTCCCCAGACACTCACCCTTCCTGCAGGGACTCAACAAAACTCTAATGCAAGTCAGGAAAAGGAGCCGGTGGTCAAAGCATTTAGGAAGGGTCAAGGTTGTATTCAGGCATAGGAGCCAAGCAGTTTTGTAAGGTGTCATCAGAAGGATGAGGCCAGGGAGAGATGACCACTGACTAAACATATACTTCATATACAAAGCCCTGGGCCAGGTGACATCTGTGTGTTATGTCAGTTTAGGATGCACAATTGGGATAGTTCTACAGAGAACAGATACTGAGGTTTGGAGAGATTCAGTAGCTGGTCTGTAGTCACACAGCAGATAATGGGCACACTGGCCATCTGAGGTAGAGAGAATAAGGTTGGAGAAATGGCTGGTGGGCAGGCCACAGTTTCATGTGCAGGAAGCAGAGGACAACTGTCTGCCCTGCACTCTGACACTGGCTCCTCGGCTCTGCTGAGACCACTTCCTAAAGCCAAACACCCACCAAAACAC
Organism: Carlito syrichta; assembly: GCF_000164805.1. NCBI lineage: Eukaryota > Metazoa > Chordata > Mammalia > Primates > Tarsiidae > Carlito > Carlito syrichta. The sequence continues at coordinate 26,025 of NW_006946237.1, read as the reverse complement.
CAGCAGAAGAGATGAAACAGACCTGACTCTAACATCACAATGCTTGTCACTGTGTAGACAAAACGCCAATCAAGGGATTATAGACTCCTGAAAACGCTGCTCCCAAATAGGCTACCAGGCTAACAGCATGGAGGCTCAAGCCCAGAGCCCTTCAACGCAGGTCCTTGGGGGTCTGTCCAGGAGGGTCTGTGGAAGTAGCCTGCCTGAAGAGGTGAGTCAGGCCCGCTCACGTCCCTCCTGCCCCACCCTGACTGCAGTTACATGCCCCTCTACAAGTGATTGAGGGGCTTGCTCTCTGCCCAAGCTCAGAGATCACCCCTCTAGTTGATACCCACTGTAACGTCTGGAACATACAAGCCACTCACGTGAACCTGAGGCACAAAGGGACTGCCAAATCTAGATTATGAAAAGACCCCCTTGTTTCAACCTGTATTAAAACTGCCAAAGTGTTTTCCTATCCGTTATTTCACTGGGTCTGCACAACAGTGGTACTTTTCAAATTTTCTGTGTGAACAACATCAACAACAAAGCAAGGCTCCAGGAGGGCTGGCAGACTGAGGACCTCATAGCAATTCTGGAGTCCAGTGGATGATGAAAGCAATCAACTTTGTCTTTCTCTCCTTCCTCCTGGTCTCCTGCGGGACCCAGTGTCAAGAGGATACCATCTCCTCAGGCACAGTAAGAAGTTCAGGGAAGAGGCAGGGACCCTGGTCAAGTCATTCAGAGTCCTTCCTAGGACATTTGATGGAATTGTCAGGAAAGACCAAGATGTAAATCTGGAACAATGGCAGGCCATCCCCCTCATTACAGAGGAGTGTCTGCCAGAGAATGAGACTGGCTTACAGGAAAGCCAGTTCTAGAAATGCAATGATGAATTTCTGGGACCATCAGCGAGCACTCAAATCAAGTCATACCTGAAGCCAGTTCTACCTCAATACAAAGAGTAAAGCCAAGTCCTCCCACTTTGTGGAAGGGCACAGAAAGCATTCAAAAGATGTAAGTGAAAATCAAAGGAAAGCATAAGTTTCCAACCACAGACAGTTACTTTTGCTCATTCAACAACTATTAATGGGCCAAGAACCATGCAACTTGGTTGGAAAGGCAGCAGTGAGCCAAAGAGACAGGTTTCTGGTGCTCAGTGATCTCAACAGGACAGAAGAGTAGGGATTATGGATGGCTGGGGGTGGCAGCAATAATAATACAAACCTAATCTG
>NW_006946237.1:23074-24791 GCF_000164805.1 Carlito syrichta | reverse complement strand
CTGAGGACCTCATAGCAATTCTGGAGTCCAGTGGATGATGAAAGCAATCAACTTTGTCTTTCTCTCCTTCCTCCTGGTCTCCTGCGGGACCCAGTGTCAAGAGGATACCATCTCCTCAGGCACAGTAAGAAGTTCAGGGAAGAGGCAGGGACCCTGGTCAAGTCATTCAGAGTCCTTCCTAGGACATTTGATGGAATTGTCAGGAAAGACCAAGATGTAAATCTGGAACAATGGCAGGCCATCCCCCTCATTACAGAGGAGTGTCTGCCAGAGAATGAGACTGGCTTACAGGAAAGCCAGTTCTAGAAATGCAATGATGAATTTCTGGGACCATCAGCGAGCACTCAAATCAAGTCATACCTGAAGCCAGTTCTACCTCTGGAATTTTCAGTTATCTGAGTCAATATTTTCTCATCTTGTTTAAGATAGAAAGAATCTTCACATCAATACAAAGAGTAAAGCCAAGTCCTCCCACTTTGTGGAAGGGCACAGAAAGCATTCAAAAGATGTAAGTGAAAATCAAAGGAAAGCATAAGTTTCCAACCACAGACAGTTACTTTTGCTCATTCAACAACTATTAATGGGCCAAGAACCATGCAACTTGGTTGGAAAGGCAGCAGTGAGCCAAAGAGACAGGTTTCTGGTGCTCAGTGATCTCAACAGGACAGAAGAGTAGGGATTATGGATGGCTGGGGGTGGCAGCAATAATAATACAAACCTAATCTGAGGTAGGGTCAGGAAAGATGTTCTCAGACTGTCACATTTAAATGGAAACTGATGGATAATCAAAAGCGAGCCTGGTGAAGCAAAGTCTAAATATGGGCAAGGGTATTTAGTGCAAACCCATTGTTGAGACAGCATTTTCATTTCCAGTGACTCATGAGTATTGGTGCATTTCTGTGAGAGGGACATGTGGATTCTGCATCTTCATTTGTAATTTGAAAACAAATACATATGCAAATCTTTCCAAACTGATCAGATAAGCATGCAAATAAATAATTTTAAGAACCTCTGTTGCAGCAGTTTTTTTAACAACTAAAACATATAACAGAAACTTTAAAATAGCAAGACATGCCAACACGCCCTTACAACTGGTAAAACATTTTAAAAGACAACGTAAATACACATTTATTGACTTGGAAAGATATGCACATCTAGAAGAAATAAGCACACCTCAAAGAATATGTATAGGATGATTCCATGTATTGAGCACAAAATAGGAATTCAATAAACATTTACTGAATAGATGGTAAATAAATGTATCTGAAGAGATTAACACCAAACAAAATGTTCACATTCATTATTTCCAGGTGATGAGATTATTGATGATTTTAAATTCTTTTCTGTGTTTATCTGAACTATTTAATTTTTTGTATAGAGCCCATAAATTACTTGCACAATAAAAAGGAATAAATAAAATCTGTTTAAAGCAAGCAATGACTTATCAAGGTTAGTTTTAAAGATCAACACTTGTAATCAGGAAATGGGATTTTAGGAAACAACAGAAAACAGCATAGTTGGATAAGTAAAATAGATAGAAAACATTCCTACTATAATCACTGAAGAGAGAGAAGCCTTTCTACAATGTCACAGCCAACATTTGTTCAACACAAGTCCATCTCATTTTTATTTCTTACTTCACTATCTGCAACACTGCACATCAGTTAAATATTAGTGGAGGAAAATATTTACACTGATGCAAAAATAAAGTCAACAA
>NW_006946237.1:0-23054 GCF_000164805.1 Carlito syrichta | reverse complement strand
TCCCCGACAATTCAGCATAATAGAGAATGTTATTCCAACAATCAAGCCAGTATCTGGCAGAAACACAGTCAGGTCCATTGCTACCATCAATGAAAACATGTGCTGGACAAATAACACAACTGACTGTTTGATGTCCTTCTGCAGCCAAATTGTGATCCTCTGATTGTTTATATTAGGAAAATTCTGTTAACTTTGAAACTCTGGAAGCCCTGATGGAGGTAAACCATTGGCTCTGATCCAGGCAGAGTTGAAGAAGACAGACAGCAGGTGCCGTGGAGAGCTGGCCAAATAGTGGGACTTGGACTTCGGAGGACCCCCATGCACTGCAAGAACAGCTGCCTGCCTCCCACATGCCCTCCCAGACCGCATGTGGACAGTCCAGCTCCTATCTTCTGGGGGTTGCCTCCCGGCTGTGGCTTCCTGACTCAGTGCAGCATGGAAGGCTTTCACTGCACACTAAAGAGGCAGGGAAGGTGTTCATAGTCGCCTGGAGAGGTCACAGAAGGCAGACTGCAGAAGCAGAGGTGACCTGAGCCTTGGAGTACTGGCCAAAGGGAAACGGATGCCAGGGACAACCATGCTAGGGCCATAGCCACTTGGGCAACTGCAAAGACCTAGAACAATTGGTCAGCTCACAGCTGTTCCCTTGAAGAAGCCTGGGACATTCATGGGACAAGATCAAGGTCTTTGGAAAGAAGAGAGGACATCATCCCTCAGAACCATGTTCCCAAAATTACTCAACTTATGCTGAAATTAGCTTATCTCTTTACATATAGTCATTCCCCATGGGAACATGAACTGCAGATGGGGCCACATCTTACAAGACTTGGCATCACTGCAGCTGGCACAGTATCTGGCCAGAGTTTTCACTCAGTGAACTACCAGCAGTTAAATGAGTGAGTAGATGAATGCATAAAATAGCAAACTGCATCTTACCCAAAGACCAGTTTCTAGATCAACACAGATTGTGAAAAATCATGGATGGTCCAAATTACCTTCAAGGAATCCTTTAAATTGCCCAGACGGTACTTATAGAACCAGCCACCATCTCTCCTCCAACACTGAAACAGGTCACTGTTTCTGCTAAATGTCAAAGAAAGTGGTTCACACAGGGTCACCATGATACACACTCAGTTGCACACACAAATAACAAACACAAGGTGCACACTCAGCATTGTAAGGTTCTCGCACTGTGGTACTAGAGAACTGACATCCACTGAGAAGAGCCAGGCTATGCCTCCTGCCACCCCTGCATGCTCACTCTGGGCCCCACCGCTCAGAGTAGAATGGTGGATGCATTTCTCAGGGTTATTTAAACCATCCTCTTTCTCTCCTTTTTAAAAATTCTGGTAGTACAGATAAGAGAATGAGTTAAATTTCTATTTCATGGGACTCAACTGCATTCCTGTAATTGGATTATCATAAACCCAAAACTAAAAGAGGATTGGATGGGGGAAGGGACAGGCTGCCCCATCAGAAGGCAGCCCTGGCTAGCAGCCTTCACTGGCACCACTCATGCCTGGGCTAACCACACCAGCTGCCAGCACACCTGCTTTTCTGGCTTCCCAGGGCCCTGTTTCCACTCCGTCTCATCAGGCCTTGGCCTGGGCTCACATCAATTATTCAGCCTCAACTCAGGTCTGCCTGCTCCAAGACACAGTCATGGTTTTTTTGCGTGCTATTTTTTCAGCAAGTCTAACAGCTTAGAGACACCATCTCTGCTAGATGGATAATCCCTCACCCCATTCCATCTCATTTTCAGATCCCCAGTAAGTGACAGAGGAAGAGGAACTTCTTGATGGGTTGAGCAGAAATAAGGGGCAGAAATAGGTGTAGACGGGCAGTTACTTATCTCCACCAGTTCTGTGCTGAACTATATTGAAGCCTGGGGCAAAAGGAAAAGTCAGTAGCACTGACCTTGTATTTATTTAATAACTTGACATTTTATTCTTTATGAATTTTTGCATTAATCTCGATTGTCTAAAATATTGTGTTAAATATTTTTATCTTGATATCTGAAGCGGGGTGTCCTTTGGTGTCTCCTTAAGTTTTGCAAGCTGCAATGAATGGCTTACTCATTTCATCCTCTTCCTGTTGATAGAGCATCTATGTATTGAGTACCAATAACATACCAGACACTGCACTTTAAAACAATTATGTACAACCCTTGCAATACTCTTACCAGTAGTGAGGAATATTCTCATTTCACAAGTGGGGAAACTGAGGTACAGAAGGTAAATGGCATAGCAAACATCCCACAGCTGGCAAGAGGCATGGGAGTCAAACTAGAGCCAGGGAAGATGGCCATGCATGATTAGGAAACATCAAGCTGTTGTGGGTCTTATTTAGGGAGAAGTGACTCGGAAAAGCGTGATGAAGCACTATGCAGCCTGCCAGAGAGATTCTGAGTGGGTACCACGCGCCTGCAGAGGTTTCAGGAATTTGGAGGAGGCTGTGGAAACCCACTGCCTCATGAATATTTGCATTCGGACTAAGGAAAGGTTTCCCTGCTAGAGGATTTGCACACTGAAGAAAGGCTGATAGGTGCTTTAAAAACCCAGCTTTGAATTTTCATAAGATTATTTTAGATTTGTGGGAGGAAAATTATTACAAAATCTGTGACCAAAAGTATTTTTCTTACAATTTAAAATTTTTTTTAGAAAGAATAAAACAAAGTATTTCACACACACACACAAATGTCTAATTTGATTTAAAGCCATGGGTCAGTTTCTTCACCTGCTCATGAATATCACATTCTCATTAATACCCAAGGATCCATGGAAACCTCACTGAAAAACCACAAAACCTCCATGTGGATTAAAATGGGAGCTTTTTTCCCCGTAACTGTGTATGTTATATTGAATATCAGTATATCAACTCTGGTTGCTGAAACATAATTTTGTTAACATTAACAGTTGTATGAATGAACCTACATGTTGTTAATTCTTAGACTAGATCAAATATACAGTATTGCTCAGACTGAGCTGTCAACATTAGAGACTATTGGTTATCACCCTCCTGGTACGTGTGGGTCGGCACCTTTCTACAATTCTGTTACAGTTTCATCTTTTGTCATTGCTCTTTGCCATACTCCTTGCCAGCTGATGATGACATTGGCCCAAGTCCAAAAGCGGACCAGAAGACATATACCAGGTCAAGATCTGCTTTTTCTCCCACTTCAAGCTATATTCACTTTTCTCATTTCAAACTTTCTCCAACACCTGTCAGCACCACACCATTTAGCACCTAATTAAATGTGGTCTTATCTTGTGAAGAACTGAGAAGCTTCTATTTCCTCAGGTACAACTAGCTGCCCAGTTGTAGGAATTTTGTTTTACTTAACCCCATGCACTCAGTTTAGAGATGAGCACATACGAGGAGAAAACCATACCAAAGCAAAACCAAACCCCAGAATTTATTTATAAAAATTGTATAGTTATTCATACATATTTCAACTTCAGTTGCCTTCAAAGTACTGTCCATCTGATATAACACACCCATCAAGACACTTTTTCCACTGCTCAAAACAGTTTTTGAACTTGTCGATTTTGATGCCTTTTAGTGCTTCTGCCGTTTTTTGTTTCACCTTTTCCATATCAGCAAAATGTTTCCCTTTGAGGATATTTTTCATTTGGAGAAATTAAAAAAAAGTCCCTTGGGGAGAGATCAGATGAATAGGGAGGGTGGGGTACGGGGGTCATGCTGTTTTTGGTAAAAACAAACAAACAAACAAAAACTGCTGAATGAACTCTCAGTGAGGTGTGGATAGGTGTGCTTGTAAATCACCCATCATGAAGTGGACAAATGCATTCAAAGAATCTCCACCAAAAAAAAAAAATTCACTGAAGCCAAACACAGCCTCTCACAACAATGCTAGCTGGTATACTCATGCCGATGGGTTCCTAGAACACTTACTTAATGCAAAAAGCCTGTACTACAAGGGGCCTGCCCTCTGAAAGATAATTCCGGTTTGGGGGGGTCCTCCCTTATATTAGGCTATCAGAAAAAAGGCTTCCTGGGGTCAAAAGGAGACACAAAAAAGGCAGTTGAGGTTCTGTGTGTGAGTCCTGGTGGGCAGCGAGTAAAACAAGATCCAAGTGCCTGGCAGCAGGACTATTTTAGGCAGTCTGAGGTGTGTAGCCAGAGACTGAATCAACACCAAAGGCAGGGAGGAAAGCCAAGGTCATCAATGAACAAGTACAAATGAGGAGAGACTGAGAACAAGGGAACCAATAATCACAACACAAGTGTGGAAGTCCGAAGTGAGGAGAGAGGCAAAAATCAATCCATCTATGTGGATTAGGACTGAGACCATGCCTGGCCTGAGAGCGTTGGAGGCCACCTGATGACCAAGGACTCATAGGACACTGTCTTCCTCAGAACTGCTCTGCCATAAGCTTCTCCCGTCCCCAAGTCAGTGTCTCTAGTGCTTAGCTCCTTTATTCCTGGGTTCCTGGAACCCAGCTTAAGCACCACATTCCCCAGATGGGGTAATATTCAGGCCGCCATTCTCTCTTCCCTAGCCTTCCACAATGGCCATAGGAAATGGATAAGTGCCGATGTCATAGCACTTACTTATGAATCATAAACTTTGGTCCCAATGGACCAATAGAAAGGGCATATTATAAGGCTAATATGTAGAGAACAGCACAACATGCCAACTACAGGATGGAGAGAGCTTGTTTGCAATTTTTATACCTTGCTCAGCAAGGTATAAAATGTCATGGAGCCCCAGGAAACAAATCCAGTGAATTTTAGTGTGAACTGGCCAAAGGTTAACAACCAAATTAGCATAGGAGTTCCTCACACTGGATTTTACCTGTATTGATTAAAGGGGCTGGAAACCAGATCTTCCAGACCAGAAATGTGTCTTTTTTTTTCCAATTCAGACATCATCACCAAGTCTTTGCTCCCTGATGGAGAACTCCCATTATGTTAGCAAATTACTGACATTCCATGAGCAGCAGAGAATTAGCTCACTAGGAGGTCCGCAGCATCAGAAAGTCTTCCTAAAGAAGGACCTCTCAAATATTTTATAGAGGTTCTTCCTCCCTGAGGCCCCTGTGAATTGTTCTTGGTGCTGATTGCTATATGGGGTTTCCCTATTAGGATCTGGATGGCCAGAGGTGCACTGACACTGACTCCACCCCTATCTCACCACATCACTGTTGGCACCTCACCTGGAGGGCTCTCCAGCTGGCACCTATCATACATAAATGGTAACCAAGGTTAGACCTGTCATCTGTTTGCACTGAGAAAATCACCTTCAAATTGATTAGCTATCTCTCATTCTTTGTTTTAATTCTGCGAATAAACAAGAGGACTGCATACTAATGAGAGTACTTATTTAATTAATTGGCATAAGAAAAATTGCAATAAAGGCTACCTGACTATGGATACTTCAAAGAAGCAGTGAACACTGCTTGGTGTGCAAAATGTGAGTGTATATTTTTTTTATTGGGCTGTGGTAATCATTTTCTTCTTTATTTTCCTAACAGAGGAAAGGGAGGGCCCTTTCTGTTAAAAGATATTAGTGCCTCCACAGTTTTTTAAATATGCAATGACCAGCATACAATAAAAAATTATTGGACAAATTAAGAAGCAGGAAAATATGATCAATCATCAAGGGACCAAAAAATAATTAAAAAAGACCCATAGATAATCCAGATAATTGCAATTAACATGTTAAAGAAAAACAGAGATCAACAAAATAAATAAAAGGTAGAGAATTACAACAGAAATTGAAACCTATAAAAACATTTTTGGCTGGGCACAGTGGCTCACGTCTATAATCCCAGCACTTTGGGAGTCTAAGGTGAGAAGACTGCTTGAGCCCAAGAGTTCAAGACCAACCTAGGCAACATAGTGAGACCTCAGCTCTAGAAAAGTTTTTGCCAGGCGAAGGATCACCTGAGCCCAGGAGATTGAGGCGGTAAGCTGTGATCGTGCCATTTGTACTCCAATCTCAGCAACAAAGTGAGACTCTGACTCATAAAACAAAACAAAACAAAACAAAACAAAAAAAAAACCTTATTAAAAAAAATTTTAAAGACTAGGTTTTTTTAAAAAAGTCTTCAAAGGTATTTTGAAATGAAAATATATATGTCTATACCAAATTAAGATCTCATCATGTGTATTTAACAACAAACTGAACACAGAAGATGAGATTACTAGATAGCAACGCTAAGGAGGAGAGACAAAAATGAATGAGGGAGAAAAGAGATGAGCACAAGAGGTATGTAGGAGACAGCCAAATGGTTCGATGTACGTGTAATTACAGTTGCTCTGTTTTGACTTCAGACAGACCTGAACTGAACCTCAGCCTCCTACTCACCAAATGAGTAAGTGGTATTCTTGGTAAGTGATCTAACTCCTCTGAGCTTAAGTCTCTGCATGTACAAATGGAAACAAATAAGCCAACGTTGTAGGCTCTCAAAGTGAGGCATGTTATTTTGAAGTATTCTCTTTGTTTCTTCTAGCCATCTTTGAAGTCCAACAAGCTCTTTAGTTTCACATACTCCAGAATCAAGACACATGCCAACATGCCAACAACTATAGAACCCTAGAATAAAGCCCTCTCATACAGACTCCCAGGCTTACAAACCCTTGGTCAACGTGGAAGATGGAAGATAGAGATGAAGACTCATGGAATAGCTTTTCCTGTCTCCTGGGCAAGATGTGAGATGGCACAGGGGAAAAGATTGTGCAGCCAGAGAAGAGCAAGATGAAATATCTAGCTGCTTTACCAGAGCAAGCACCATTCCCTCCCAGCAGCCAGAGAGTACAGGAAAACAGTTCAACTTTTAGGGATGCTTCTTATTGCTATTATCCAGAAAGGGCCACTGATATGGGACATTCTAGAAACTGCAGCAGGAATAACAATCATCTGGGTCCTGACACTTTATTAAATCCCCTATTCATCCCTTTTCATTTAGGCAACCCCTGTTTTGTCAATCAAGGCATGGATAAAATGAGGTGATCATTCCAACATTCACTATATTATTCACATTATATGAATTATTGGCTATTATGAGTCATTATATTTTATTTCATTTATAGCTAATATTTAATGAACACATACCATGTGCCTGGCACTGGACTTAACATTTCACATGTATATTAACTCATCCCAACAACCTTCCAAAACAAGTACCAGCTAAATATCTCTCTCAGGGCTATCCAACCAACAAGGTTCTTTTGTAAATCCTAAAGTACTACCCCAGGAATAGGTAATACCAGGTGAGTCCACACTATACTTTAGGCACCTTTTATACTTGTCTGACAGAATTTAAACAGTACCCTCTGAGGCTCAGCTTTCTCATCTACAAATGTAATTATGTTGCTAACCATCACTAGCCTCACAATGCTGCTGTAAAGCTTAAAGGAGATGATTATATAAAGTGTCCATCACAGTGATCAGTACATTGTCAACACTCATTAGACATACTGTCTCTTCCTTTCATTTGTGTGACAACAGAGACCTTAATAAAAGGGGGATGAAGGGAAGATCTGCAACTTAAAATGTTCTCTATATATAATTCACACAGATAATGAAACTTAGGAATGACTTTCATCCTTGCACTTTTTAATGTATTTAATGGAAGTTAAATAACAGATATCTCCATTTGGTTTAGGGTTATAAGCTAGAGTATCAGAGCCTATTGAGATTTTTTCAGAAACAGATAACCTTTTTTCATCTTTTTTCTTTTAAATATGTGGGGTACAACTCAGGGTTAGGTATACAAATGTTCATTCTGCAGGTACCCTTGTTGAGGAGGTGTTACACCCTCCCCCCCCCCGCCGCCCCCAGCAGTTTCCTACTACTGCCAATCCTGCCCCTGCCCTCCCTGGCAGTTTCCCACTACTGCCAATCCCTTTCTTATAGTATTACGATAGTTGTTCAAGGTCCACTTATGAGTGAGAACATGTGATACTAGTTCTTTGATAAACAGATAATCTTAATTGGTCCCGTCTCTGTCAGGCAAAACTGAGACCATCTGAGCCCCAGAATAGCAACCCCTTCTCTGACTAAACACATAGCCATAGGGGCCCCAGTCAAGACTCGGATTCATTCTTAAAGAGCTAGCTGCACAGTTGAAGGGCAGCCCTGGGGCCCGAGGCAAGCATGTATGGGATGCTGCACTTATTCCCATCCCTAATTCCCCCAGGAGTTAGGATTAGCAAACTTCAGAACACCTCAAGCCATCACCACAGAGACTGCCTCAAGTAGCTGATGCCTGGAGAGTGCAGCTCTCCAAAGGGCGGGCACCTGCAGAGCATCTGCTCTCAGGCAGGCAGACCATGGGGACTGGCAAACATAATGGGATCACTGAGAGATTCAGAACAGAAAAATCACAAGGGCCAGGCGGAAGAGGAGAGCTGAGTTGGAAGCTCCTGCTCTTCCCATCAGAGGTAATCTCATTTTAAACTTGGCCTCAAGGTTTCCAGAAACCCATTTAGGTCTTGTGTAGCCTTGCATGTGACTAGAATATTAGCCAGAAAATCAACTGAAAAAAATGGACTGTCAGCTTCTAAGTTCATTCTGGGCTAGGCCAGGGCAGGCGGCAGGATGCTGACAAGAAAGGCACTTGCAGTTCCTCAGGTTGGAAGGAAGATTGTCATTGTCTTAGCCTAGCCTTGATTTATGGAAGGTAAATACCAAGCACTGGTCTTGCACTAAGCATCAAACACCAAGTTGCACACTCCACAGAACCCTCCCAGAAGCTGCATGTTGTGGATACTATTATTCTCAACTTAAATAAAGGAAACTGAGGTCAGGAGATATGCAGTCCCTGCTCCTAGTTGTGGGGTGGAAGGATGCAAAGCCAGGTCTGTCTGATGCCTCAGTTCAGGAAGGTCATCTTCCCTGCTGGACGTTCTATACTGATTATTGTGGTATTTTTGCACAGACCCTCTACAGATATGACTTAATCTTAATTCTCACAACCTATCTGGAAGTAGGAAAGAAAACTTTTTGAACATACTGACTGTCCATTAAGATGTTTTCTAATATAACATTACATAACTCTGTCAAGAAGAAAGGAGTGGCACTATCTTCTAAAAACATGTCATGAAATTCCATGCTCCTAAAAAACTATAAACTCCAAGTCTGTCTTGGAGCGAGACACCACATTTATGGAAAGGGAGTTCTAATACTTAGAGAAATGATGGTGCTCTCCAAGTTGGCCCATAAATGTGATGCAACTCCATTCAAAACAACAAGCTGCTTTCAAGAGACTTGACAAGTTGACTCAATTCTTTAGAAATGTACATTTGAAGAAAAGTAGACAAAGCATAGACACTCAATTTCTGAAGAAGAATCAAGTGAAGAAACTTGCCCCACCAGACACAAAGACTAAATACAGATGTATAATGATCAAGACAGAATGGCAATAGTACAGGACTAAAAATATATATATAAACAACAAACCAGAACAGAGAGCCCAGGAAGAGATCTTCATGTACATGGAACTTTAATACATAAAAGAAACAGCATAATCAACACAGAAGAAATGAGAAACAATGTAATCAGGACAGCTGGAAAATTTGGTTCTCTGTGTGTAAAAATTGCAAGTAGATATCTAAGGCATATCCTTTAAAAAATGTGTGTGTGTGTCTTTCTGATCTTGGAACAGAAAAAAATTTTTTTTTAAAGACTAAAAAAATTCTGACAATGAAAGAAAAGACTGATGTATTTGACTTCCTTAAAATTAAAAATGGGCTGGGCTCGGTGGCTCAGCCTGTAATCCCAGCACTTTGGGAGGCCAAGGAGAGTGGATTGCCTGAGCCTGTGGGTTCGAGGCCAGTCTGCGCAACTTGGCGAGACCTCATCTCTACAACAAATAAATAAATAAATTAGCCAGGTGTAGTAGCATGTGCCTGTAGTTCCGGCTACTTGGCAGGCTGAGGCAGAAGGATTGCTGGAGCCCCGCAGGTTGACGCTGGGGTGACTGTGAGCATGCCACTACACTCCAGCCTGGGCAACAGAGTGAGACTCCAACTCAAAAAGAAAAAGTTGAAAACTTTTATGCATCAAAAGATGACTCAAAGAAATGACAAGCTACAACCCAGAGACGATATCTAAGAAATAGATTACTACAAAGGATTACTATTAAAAAACTGCTAAAAAAAAAACACCTGCAAAAAATTCTTTAAAATACAATCCAAAAGAAAAATGAGCAATAGACATAATCAGGCATTTCACCAAACATGAAACACTTATAACCAATAACATATGAAGAAGTGCTCTAAGCCTTAGTAGCAATCAGGAAGTTGAAAAATCAAGATCACAAGAATTCATTGCATATTCAATTAGGAAAGTTAGAAGTCCAACAATACTCAGTGTTAAAGAGAATGTGGTTTAATATGGATATTTTATACATTGACAGGAGGAGTGTAAATTAATACAAGTACTTTTAAAAGCAATTTGGCATTATCTTGTAAATTTTGACAGTCACCTACCCAAAGTTCCATCAACAGCAGAATGGACAGATTGAGTGGGGATTTATACACATATACATGCGGATATTACACAGATACACAAAGTAGCAGCTTAAAGCTGACTAGGAAAAAAAAGTTCCAGAAGACAATATCCAGTAAGATACTTTATATAAAGTTCAATAAAAGTAAAACTAAACCATTTGGGGTATAGGTATCATGTGTGATAACAATTCATTGAAAAATAAACACAGGAATAATAATAACCACCTTCAGAATCATAGTCACCTCCATGGCACAGAGGGGTCAGCTTGATGAATTATAGAAGGAACACATGGGGACATGTCAGTGATTGGCAATATACTATTCTTGGCTTGAGTTGTGGGTTTGCAAGTGTCTATTATGATTGTTTGTTTATTGTTGCTGTTGGAGTACAGTGGAACGCTCACAGCCACTCCAGCATCGACCTGCTGGGCTCCAGCGATCCTTCTGCCTCAGCCTTCCATGTGTTTTTTAATAAATAAAAGAGGGCCCATAATAATAGTATGTGATGAGAAAAACTACAATTATTCCAATTTTATATACCTGAGGTCCAATTCGTAAATATCGAGGATACATATGCAATTGAATATCAGAATTGCCAAAATACTGCCATCTATACAAATACTCATCTGCTGTCCACAGCACTGCAGATTGGAGACTGCAGCCAGGAGGTTCCCCATCCCTGCTTTACACCTGAACACAGAGAGTAGACAAATATGTAGCCCCTTAGCCTGACGACCACTTGTCCTTGTCATGGCTCTGGCAGACATCAATGATGGACTGGCTAAGACCCCAGAATTTTTCACATAGCTCTCCCCAGAGTCTCTTGAGACAAAGCATACAGAAGAGTGGATGAGTTCTATATACAGAAGTCCAATCAAGATGTCGGATACAGTTCAGAAATGAAGAATTCAAGGCATCACATGAAAGAGGAGAGGAGAAAAGTTGGCTGATGGAGTAGGATGTAAAGTCCATGAAACTTCCATGTGGCTCCCTGGTTGACAAAGCCTTAGGCACAAGCGCCCTGCCTGCCTTAGTTCCACAAAGAAAGGGGAAATCAGGATAGATAACAGCATATTTAACTTGACATATGGAAAATATACTATGCTGTGGGGTGTAGAGGCAAAAAATGGAAAGTAATTTCCCAAAGAAAGGTCTCCATTCATGGGTGATAGGGTCAACTGGGGTCCCTGAGGGAAGCCTGGAGATTGAGAGCTCAGGAAGGAAGTGCGATTCCTCCAAATACATCCCTGGATGATCACAGCAAGCAGGACCTGAGTCTGAATTTGATGATGCTAAAGAAGACCTGAGGGCATGGTCAATATGAGCAGCCCTCTCACTCTCCAATCGCCCCCAGAGCTCCACAAAGCAAGAGCCACAGCACAGAACAGGCAACCCAGCAAATGTCAGAGAGAGAAAGGTTGAGGCGCCCTTGATGCATAGTTCCTCCTTCTGGTTCAAAGCCAAAGTCTTTTGAGCCTGAGACCTGATTCATTCAGGAAGAACATCAAGATTCTAAGGGAAGAAATCAGAAGAAGAGGACCATCTTTCTTCTGTAAACTCCTTAGTGGCAAGGGAAACAGCTGCTATTCTTCACAGCACCTTCACCGCCTAGCAGTGTATGGGGCATAGCACATTCTCAATAAATGTTGCGTATTTCCTGCTCAATTTCTCCCATCCAAAAGGCTCATTTAAGTAACAGCAAATATGCAAGAAAAGGGTGTATCATATGAGCATTAAATAGGATCAGAGGCTAGGGGTGGAGAATTAGTAAAGGGGAGGCAGAAGGGAACAGTCCTCTCAAGGGAACTGTGCATCTTGGAAGATTTGCTTGCAGCCCAGGATCTCAGCTAGGGCAGAATAATAAGAGCATTAGGACCTCACAGAAAATTGTCTCCATGTAGGAACAGTAAAGACAGAATGTCAACTGTAGTGGCTCAGGGCAGTGGAGTGAGCATAAGATCAGAAATTAGATTTACAGTAAGATATCACATCTCCTTATCTGTTAATGGTTCTAAGTATAGCATTTACCAAGATTGTGTAAAGATTAAGTGATATGGATGTGGGAGACTAAGGAAAAGTATGAAGCATTAGGAAAGCACAAGGACAGGTCACTGGCAGGTGCTAGGCCAACTCAAAGATGTGGCCAGGTGTAGGCAAGTTGTAGTTTCTTGGAAACAAATACATTTCAGTCCAGGACAACACAATGGACAGACCCAAGACCTGGACTGACTTAGGCATAGCAGTAAAGCACTGGGTCAGCCTGAAGACCTCTGGGAGTGAGCTCTTCCCTGCACCCCTGCCATGGCAAAGGAGCCATCATCCTTGGGGACTCAGCCGAGTTAGGTCAGCACTACACAGAGAGACCATCCCTAAGGCCACATGAAGATCCCAACACCCACATCCCATGAGTCAGGCAACAGCAAGTCATGGAACCACCCCTGGGCAGCCTCCAGAAAGCAGCTCCTAGACTGGTTCTACTTCCACAGATTCACTGTACCAGTCACAACTCTCATATGGGCGGCATCTTGCCATTCACAATTGGCTTGTCATAAACTTTCAGTAATTTATCTCAGGTCTGTCTGTATTTTTATACTCATTTGACAAATGAGGAAACAGACTCAAACTGGCCCAAAGTCATATAAGTGGTTGTAACAAAATCAGAATTTATCTATCTACAAAGACCACACTTAGGCCCACTGTTTGGGCATCAGGGTTAAAACATTTATCAGGACAACATCCATAAAAGGCAGGCACAGATTGTGGGTGTCTTTTTTTTTTTGGGAGGGGGGTAAGCATGGGAGGGGCAGGAAGGGACAGAATATACTGTTTGGGCAAAAGGCCTTTCAGGAGAGTGTATGTTGGAAATTAAGGTGAGGTTTTGATGCCCATTTGATAATCTTTTATCCACAGACCTGAGATTAGCTGGGCCCTGCCATTGCTCACTCCTCCTCATTCTGGCAGGTTCCAGGGGAGGAAGCAGCAAGGGATGGGAGACATATGGCCACCCAGTATCCCCCAGGACAGAGGTCTATGGTGCCAGCTGAGTTGGAACCCACATGGATCTAGAGCCACATGACTCTGAATTTTGAGATCAGTGTGTGCTAGAACCTCTGGAGGCAGAAGGAGAAAGAGAGGGACCACCAGGCCCAAGAAAGTCTTGGCCTAAATGATGCTCTAAGAGGTGCTCTTGGATAGGAGGAAAGACCAGGCTGGCTCTCCCTGTGGGAGCATAAGAGAGAAGGAAGGCTTATATTCCAGTCTTCCATAGTGACACCCTCCCCCAACCCTGCCAACAAACACACACCAGAAATTGTGGCAAAATTAGGATCTCAGGCACTTACTGATCATCCCTCTTTCCTTATAGGAGAATTTTAAAAGGCCTTGAGAAGAAAGGCAAGACTTCAAGAATATCTTCCATTCTCCAGAGTGCATTTATGTGGTGATATGGATGTGGGAAGCCCCCATGCATCTTGTCCTCCTACCTCTCCTTGAGGATAGATCCCCTGTTTCTCTTGGCTGATTGTCCCATGGCTCTTCCTAGAATCCCTGGCAACCAAGAAGCACTTAGTAACGGGTTGGTGGTGCAGCCGATGGGACATCAGAGCTCGGTTGGATCTGGCACAATGCCTGGCACATAATAGGTGCTTAATAAGTACTTTTTGAACAAATGGTTAAGGTTTCCTGTTTTGCCTACAGAGACAACACTGCAAAAGGCTGGCATTGCTTCTGGAGAACTCTGACTCTGGTGAACCGTTTCCCCTGAACTTTGTACAAGCTTCCTGTCGAGGCTCCTTATCCACCATTCCTCACTCCCACCATCTCTTGGAGATGGTGGGGGGGAAACTGCCAAATAGAATTATTCATTCTTTTAATTCCCTGAAGATTCTGATAAGACAATGTTCTAGCCACCCCCCAAAGCCATTGCACCAGTAATCCCTGATTCTTAGTTTACCAAATGCCCCATCCTCACTCATACCTCCACACTTTTGCACATTCTGATCCCTTCTTAAATTGGCCCTCTTGTTATTAAACACCTTCTGCCCAGTTGCCAGTGGGGCCCTTGAGGACAGAGCATTTGTTATCCATTTGTTACCCATTCATCTGGAAGCAGGCATCCTGTCTTCCTTTGGAAACCATCTTATCTCTATCCCCAGCCCACACAAGCAATCCCACCTCAACCCCAGGTGACAGAACCAGCAGGCCTGGACAATGAGTCTCAATTCTAAGACGAATGTCAAAGCTGCCATGGAGTAAAGCCCTCTTTTTATAGACCTAAGTTGTCAGGGACTACCACAGAGAAAGGTAAAGAAGAAAGTAGAGCTGAGAGGTGGGAGAGGCAGTGTGGAAGGCCACACCCAAACTTTTCATCATGTGAACCCATCAATACTTTCTCTGTTTGTTTAGTCAGATTGAATCAGGTTTTCTATCACTTGCATCTGAAACAATCTTGGTGAATAGAAACTTCACCACATCCCCAGGGACCTAACAGAGCATGGTACATAACGCACATTAAATAAATATTAAATTAAATGCAGCAACTCAGTAGCAGCCTATTGAAACACTGGCCTTTAAAAGTACAGCTTCACATCACCCCATGACTTTTTGCAAAAAGATAATCTCTGTATTTTATTTGACTGCTAAGCTCATTGCAACATCATTTAGGTTTCTCAGAAATTGCCACTAGCAGAAGCTTATACTCTTCTAACTTTTGGAAGAGCGCTTCTAATTAAAGCAATATTAAACAGTAATAACTGTCTTATAGTTTTATAGCAATGCCCATGATCACATAAATAAGCATTTTATATCCAATTAGCATTTTATATTTATTCAATCCTAAAACAATCTAGCATTTTTATTAATCAAATAAAATAGCATTTAATAGATATTGTTGTTTTAGTTTCTGAAATTAGCCACATATAAACCAGCACTACATTCAATTATGCAATTTATTGCCCCCAAAGAACAATACATGCTCACCAGGATTTCCATCAATCCAGTGCCCATATTTACCTAAATAAGCTAAAACCAACATTTTCCAAAATTCCATCATTATTTGCATAATACTTTCATAAGTTCTGTTGTAGCCATGTGCCACCTTTATTATTATGTTCTTAAAATGTTTCTTGAAATAGACCTGTTTTGTTCATTTAAATAATCTTATTTTTAAAAGGAAACTTTATAGTATGAGTTTGATATGCTAGCTAGGCTTTAAGACAATATTAAAATGAAGACATAACAATTAACATAAAAATGATTTATCTCTGTACCCATCTAAAGTCATCCTGTATACCAAATATGATAACATGACACATCTGTGGGAAACATGTAAGTTGAACAATTCCAGTGACAACTCCAAGGGCATCTCATCCAACACCCTCCTGAGTCTACCTGTCATACCACATCTACCTGTGTAGCTCTAACTCCCAGATGAGGCCTCCACCTGGGACCTTCCTGTAGCATAATGAGTCTTCTCTTCATTAAGTATTTTCTTATGTATTGATAGGCCAGGAACTTGGCAGTAAAGCTAAAATCGTCTTTTATATGGTGAACGACCTCTTTGATCTTGCAGGGCAATTGCATTTTAAGCAAAGGATAAATTTCTGGAGGTGTCAGACAATTTAAAACAGGTGCATTTCAAGACCTAGGGATAAACACGAAGTAAGAGGATAAATCCTAGAAGCATGTAAATCTGTAAGCACTCTCACACCCTTGATTTTAAAGCTGTTTTTCATTTTCTCAGCACTGGCACTAATATTTCACGGAATGCTCCCACCTTCATCACCATGTAGCAAACCATGGCAGCCGTCTGGCCTTCTTCATGACATTTTAGTAGCACTACCTTCTGGACTAAACATATTGGCATTCAGGTGCAAATTTTAGGACTAGCAATTCTCCTTAATGAACACTTAGATGACATTGTTATAGGGTATAAAAAAGGATTTCCAATTATAATGACAGTGAATGTTAAAATAGCAGCATAATGATGACCCAAATGATGTGCAACCTTCCAACGCATACAAGCAATGAAAAGATTCACAGGATGAGCCGGGTTCGGTGGCTCAGCCTGTAATCCCGCACCTTTGGGAGGCTGAGGTGAGTGGATTGCCTGAGCCCACAGGTTCGAGAGCCACCTGGGCAGTGAGACCTCATCTCTACAATAAATCAAAAAATCAGCTGGGCGTGGTAGTGCATGCCTGTAATTCCGGCTACTTGGAAGGCTGAGGCGGAAGGATCGCTGGAGTCCCCCAGGTCAAGGTTGCGGTGGCCGGGAGCAGCCACTGCACTCCAGTCTGGGCGACACAGTGAGACTCCAACTCAGAAAAAAAAAAAAAGATTCACAGGATGAGGACAAAGAATAAGCTGTTTCAGTTTAGCAGTTCAAGGGTGAGCACAGTTTATAGTTCAGTCATCTGGCTTTGAAATCATGCAATTTGTAAGGAAAAAAGGGAAGAGTCAGATTATTTCCAAATTTTTGCAAAGAGTGACAGTTAAAACTTTCACATCACACTTTTCAAATCCGCTAATTCAATTTCACACCGACTGCATTGTTGTTAGCAAGGGTCTTTTAGAAGGTAAGAAATTGGGGAATACCATGGACTGGGTGGGTGGGTGGGAGGAGCCTCTTGGAGGGACTTTGTAGGGAGGTTTGCCACGGGCAGTGGAGGTGAGGAGCTTACTTCTTATCAGCACCCCAGACACAGTAAGGCTCTGTGCAGAACTACTGACAACATCACCTCAATTGATTCTCACATTTCCACTTGAGAGCTAAGAAGTCCAGAGGTGCAGGGAGGTTCCACGAGTTTCCTACCTGTGCAGTGCCCAGGAGAAGGCAGCCTTCATCTCAGACAAGGGGGGATGAGGGCGGGGTGGGCAAAGAGCCCTACAACACCCAGAGAGACAAAGAGTAGGAGAGCTTGGTGCCAGGCCAAATGGAGGTAAGGGGCACAAGTCAGGTGCAGGGCAGCAGGGGAGCAGAAAACATGGGGAGGGAGTGCAAAGCCTCATAAAGTCAGGGGAGAGGAGCAACCATAATCTGGAGAGCACAGGAGAAAGTAAGGGTCTGTGATGGGCTATAGAAAAGGAGTACTCTGACACTGTAGTTATATAGCCAGGTTGTAGGTGGCTGCAAAGGTGCCCATGAGGACTGTACCAAGCCTGAGGCCAAGATGGAAGAGGAGACTCTAACAGAAGATGAGCTTCAGAGCTGAAATGCCAGTGGGATCCTAGACACAACTTGACCACTCTTTGCCCAGTGAACCTGACCTGGCTAGCACTCTGTCTTCAAAGGTTGCTGTGAGGATCCACTGGATAACAGAAGTCAAAGTTTGTCAACTGTAAAGCAGGCATGAAGAGCTGTCCAGGGTAGAAGATTCTCCCAGCTCCTGCTGAAGAAGTGTGGCTGAACTCCTATCTGAAGTACACACACAAGATGGCACATGTGTGTCATGTTCTCTCCTTGAGCTTACTGGGAGTGACTAAATAATTATCACGTAAATCTATCCATGCTATAAGCTCCAGACCCCTGATCAAATTTGCTCATACTGGCTGGGTGTAGTGGCTCAAGCCTGTAATCCCAGCACTTTGGGAGGCTGAGGCGAGAGGATTGCTTGAGTCCAGGGGTTCGAGACCAGCCTGCGCAACTTGGTGAGACCTCATCTCTACAATAAATAAAAAAAGATAGCTGGGCGTGGTGGCATGCACCTGTTGTTGTGCCTGGCGTGTGGCTGGGTGGGTGGGAGGAGCCTCTTGGAAGGACTTGGTAGGGAGGTTTGCCATGGGTGAAGTAGTTGCACTGAGCTGGGCTCGGTGGCTCAGCCTGTAATCCTGTGCCTTTGGGAGGCTGAGGTGAGTGGATTGCCTGAGCCCGCAGGTTCGAGACCCGCCTGGGCAACTTAGCGAGACCTCATCTCTACAATAAATCAAACATTAGCTGGGCGTGGTAGCGCGTTCCTATAGTTCCAGCTACTTGGAAGGCTAAGGCCAATGGATCACCTGAGCCCAGCAGGTTGAGGCTGTGGTAACCGTGAGCATGCCACTGCACTCCAGTCTGGGCAACAGAGTGAGACTCCAACTCAAAAAAAAAAATTGTTCATACAAAAATTTCCAAACCCAGGCAAGACCCTACCAGTGAGCAGCAGTGAACTCTTATTCGCACAGAAGCAATACCTGGCTCCCCAGTACTCAGGTCCCACCAAGTTCTCTGATGTCTCCTTGCAACTTTCTCTGCTTTGATATCCTCCCCACCTTGCTCTCTATCACCATATCTCCTTGTCTCCATAGGAAGCCTGCTGAATCCCACAGATCAGGGTAGGTTCCCTTCTCCAGTGTGCCCACAGCCTTCAGATGTCTGTTTACTTCTTGGTCACCCCATGACTAGAAACATCTCTGCGGCAAGGACTACATCCTTCCTATTCCTCCTCCGGTCTCACTACCTAGCAGAGCAGCCAGCACATCTGAGCAAACCTCAATAAACTGACTCTGTGACCGGTACTCCACAAATACTGTGGGATGTAGACCAGGGGTCACCATATTGGGGGATTCTTTTCATTATGTTGGCACTTTGCTCTCAAGACTGTACTTTAAAATGTCACCTCGCTGAAGAAGGACTAGCTTGTGAATATAGCATGATTTGCCTTTCTTTCTTCTTGTTTCTTATTTGTTTTTAATGCATGAAATTTAAAGGGAGAATCTAACTGGAGCCAAGATAATGAAGCAAATCTTTGAAACTCTGGCTGGTAGCTCTAAGTCAGAGCTTCTCTGAGCTTCCCAGAGCTGGAAGGACATGACTTCACCAGCGCCACCCCCACTCAGCAAATGTCCCCCACATCCCGAAAGCAGCACTCCTAGTCAGAAGTCTTTAGAAAAATCGCCAGTTTTATAATGCTCGTGAAACTAAAAAATCTGAAAAATGTCTAGCACTGGTCTTCTGATGCTAAATAAGGAATATGGCCCATTCTTTCTCTGTTTTTGAGAATTCTGGTTGACTCCCCTTACTCCCTGTGAGCAAACCCCTTCCCTCTTCTTCTCTTGCTACTGTGATTTGGAGTAACAACTGCAGTTGCTATACAAGAGGTTCAGATTTTCTAGTGCTTAATCCAAAGCAACCTATTAAAATTACTCTAGTCTCTGCAGATCAGAGGTGGAACTCACCAGGAGTTTGGCACCCTCAAGGTGTGCAACTTGATGAATCTGACTTGCCGTGTGCCTGGTACATCAATGGCTCTCTCCAAGAGGATCAAGAACACAGGAGGCAGGAAACCCAGAAACCTTCTACCACCTGAGGTAGAACTGAAAACAACAATGTTCCTGTGCTGTTTGTTGGTTAGCAAAAAATAGTTTTGAAGAAGTGTTTTTTCTTTTGTTTCATATCTCTCTTACCTGTACAATATAGGTGCCAAGTCAATGACATAATGATAGCCAGCTTTTGGAAAGAGACCCTGAATTGTGAGAAAGGTGGGATTATTAGGAGTCAAGTGGGAAAGGGGGGATGCTGATAGGCTCAGTCAGTTACTTTGTTGTCTGTTTTCAGTGGCTCCACTTGCCATCTGGTTTTTCCTGCCATAGATAATGTTGCAATTAACATTTTAAAATATAAGTGTATGACCATTTCTAATATTCCTTTCTTTCAGTAAATTTCTATGACTTAATGATTGAATGTAGGGGTATACATACTGCTATTTTTTGTTTTGTTTTGATTTTTTGTTTTTTAGAGTTTGGGTCTCAGTTTGTCATCCAGGCTGGAGTGCCATGGAGTGATCCTAGCTCATTGCAGCTTCAAACTTCTAGGCACAAGTGATCCTCTTGCCTCATCCTCCCAAGTAGCTGGAGATACAGGTGTGTAGCAACATGCCTGGCTAAGTATTTTTTTTTTGTAGAGGCAGGATCTCACTGTGTTCCCTAGGCTGGTCTCAAACTTTTGGCCTCAAGCAATCCTCCCATTGACCTCCTAAAGCACTGGGATTACAGATGTGAGCCACCACATCCAGCATGGTATAAACATTTTTAAGACCACTTGATACATAGTGGCAAAGCACTCTGCCACCAGTGGTCTGTAAGGGCCCAGCTCTGGACATGGTCATTACTTAATATATTTTTAATTTATATGATCAGGAAGGAAAAAGGAGCTATATTTTCAATTTGCATTAATTGGATTATTAAGAATACTTAACTTGCCAAAAGGTAGAGGAACTAAATCATTGAGGGTGACTTCTCTTCTTAGAATTGATGGACCAAGGGGGAATTTTTTAAACAATCTCAAGCTAGATAATAGGTATGTATAATACACCTGCAAGCCAAGGAGAGTGCAGAAGAACAGTGACTGAGGATGATCAAGAAGACACTCAGACTTCATACAACTCTGTGTCACTAGGTATCTCTGCACCTTTCAAGTACCCCCCAGGAACACCACTCCACAGTCAGCCCCTGAGTGTGCAAAGGATGGGGCTGACAAACCCAGCTCTCTGGCACTGCATGTGCTGATGTCAGAGTGAGTTGATCCAAGAAAGACATCCCTGTCCTCACATCTAGGGAGGAGATTACTGCATACCAAGCTGATGGCATAGCTAAGCATGGTCAAATAGTACAGGAAAGCTTAGTTCAATAAGAAAAGTCCATAAAGGGCTAGGGAGACACCAACAAGAGCAACAGAACTCAGTCTAGGCTCTCCGAAGAGTGGAGCTGGTGGGAAGGGAAAAGCAGAGTCTCTAGTATGAGACACGACAGAAAGTTAACTGTTCTCCATAGGGGAAGGGCAACAGGGTTGGATTAAACAAATACCCTCCCCATGCCATGCTGGTCTCTGCAGGAGTGCAGACAACCAAAGGTTAGAAGCCCAATTTTGCCACTTACACTGGGCAACATTCTGAGTCTCTCTGGGCCAGAGATCATTCCCTCAAAGGGCTGGGGTGAAAAAATTAATGAGACAACAAGGCATAGTACCTAGTACCACAAAAGTCATGTACTAAAGAGTAGCTATTATTAATAATAATTATAGTAATGATTCACAACAAAACCCTTTATGTGTCTATGTGTCTGAAATAATTTATTTTAACATTTTCTTTTTTTTTTATTATGAAGTTGTGAGGTACAGTTAAGGGTTAGGTACACAATTGCGTTTCATTCAGGCACCCTGTTGATATGGGGTGTTTCCCCATTCCCAGACAGATATTTGCTATTGTTAATCCCATCTCCCTTCCCCCACCATAGTTTCCCAGTACAGTCAGTCATTTTCATATAGTATTGCATTGGATGTTTAAGGTCCATTATATGAGTGAGAACATGTGATACTCGGATCTTTATTTCTGTGAAAGGTCACTCAGTATTATAGACTCTAGTTCCAACCAGGTTGCTGCGAAATTCATGATTTTGTTCTTTTTTATGGCTGCGTAGTATTCCGTCGTGTATATGTACCACATTTTTTAAATTCAGTCCTCTTTTGACAGGCAGCATGGCTGTTTCCAGGTTCTTGCTATTGTGAACAACGCTGCGATAAATATGCGTGTGCAGGTATCTTTTTTTTTTTTTTTTTGAGTCAGAGTCTCACTCTGTCGCCCAGACTGGAGTGCAGTGGCCACTCCCGGCCACCGCAGCCTCGACCTGCTGGGCTCCGGCGATCCTTCCGCCTCAACCTTCCGAGTAGCCAGAATTACAGGCATGCGCTACCATGCCCGGCTGATTTTTTGATTTATTGTAGAGATGAGGTCTTGCTGCCCAGGCGGGTCTCGAACCCGCGGGCTTAGGCAATTCACTTACCTCAGCCTCCCAAAGGTGCGGGATTACAGGCTGAGCCACCGAGCCCGGCTCAGGTATCTTTTTTATAGAGTGATTTGTGTTCTTCAGGAAGCTCTAAATACCAACTTCCCATATTTTAACATTTTCAAACTTACATTCTGAAATTTGCACTATAAAAATTCTGTTCTATTCTCAGAAATTCAAACAATGCAAATGTGACCATGTTTCCTCAATAATTTCATAAAAGGAAAACATATCCTATCTCTCTCCCAAGGTTGGGATGACTTGAGAGGAAGGATGTGAAGCAGTTTGCCAAGATCTGTAGTGTTAGAAACATCAGGAGCAATTAATTAATGTCCAGGCACACTTGAACAACAAGGCTGTGGTGTCCAATGTGGCAGCTACTAGCCACGTGTGGTCATTCCGATTTACATTAATTAAATTAAATGAAGTTTAAAAATTCAGTTCTGCAGTCATGCTAGCTACATTTCCAGTGGCATGTTGCTAGTAGCCACTATACTGAATGGCACAGATGTAGAATATTCCCATAACCCCAGGAAGTCCTACTGTTCAATGCTGCTGTCTGGATAAAATAAACTGGCCCACCTGGCAACCAGATCCTGAATACAGACACCAAAAGCATCTCAGAGCAACCAAGATTCCATTATCTTCTTTTCCCCAGCTTTATTTCTTAGTTTCTATATTTATAAGCAATGTTTAGTAACAGCTACAGACCTCTTTGAGAACCGATGAATGCAATGGAATCTCTTTTCAGGGATGTCAGAGTCTCTGGATACACACAGCAGGGAGCTCCCCAAGCCCAACCAGGAAACACAGTCTAG